>NC_068337.1:6593088-6894852 GCF_000147395.1 Oryza glaberrima | reverse complement strand
CATGATAGTCTACAGTTGTTCTGCAGAGAATAGAGACTTTGGGTTATTATTAAGTTTTGTTCGCTTGTGACCCGGTCAGCAGTTAAAGTAGATACATGCACTTGGATTCGGAAGAAAATAAACTGTGTTCTATTTTAAGTATAGTATTCCCTCCTTCCCAAATTTCATAATGAAATTTAAAATTTCTCAACTTGAGCATCTTATAACCGTATGGATAATTTTATCAGAATACAATTAATATAGCATGGAATAATGTGTGCATGCTAAGGTGTGATAGGCATGGTGTTTTAATCGATGCATGTATTGTGGAAGAATATGTACATTATGTCTTGATTGAGATTTAAATTATCCTTGGTCTTAGATGCATAAACTACATTAAACCATCTATCTTATTTGAAAAACTTTATATTTTTTTAAAAAAATATGTCACACATAAAATAATATTCATAATATTAATGTTTTATCATCTAATAACGAATAAAATACTAATCATAATATAATTTTAAATAGGATAGGAAAAAACCAACTACACCTAAAATAAGACCAAGGAGTAGTAGTGATCAGCCACCAACTCCCCCTCCCTCCCCCGGCACATGCATGCATGCCCAAAAAGCTAGCTAGCCTAGCTATATAAACCGAACCAGTGTCCCCATATATTAGCACTCACTCCTCCTCGCTAGGTCCCTAGCTCCCTCCTCTCAATCATTTGCTACACTAACCAAAATCGTATATTAGGTTAATCAAACTTTAAAAAAAATCAAGCAAATATATCTATATTCTACATACTCCAATTTTTGTATTGATCATTCATGGGAGACAGAGTGAGCCACCGTCACGAGACGATCAACGCCGGCGGCGGCGACGACGACGACCAGGCTTGCATGTACGCGCTGGAGCTCCTGGGAGGGTCGGTCGTCTCCATGACACTCAAGGCGGCGATCGAGCTCGGCCTCGTCGACGAGCTCCTCGCCGCCGCCGGCGCCGCCGTGACCGCGGAGGAGCTAGCTGCGCGGCTGCGGCTCCCCGCGGCCGCCGCGGGGGCGGCGGTGGACCGCATGCTGCGGCTCCTCGCCTCGTACGGCGTCGTCAGGTGCGCAACGGAGGCCGGGCCTGACGGCAAGGCCCGCCGGAGCTACGCCGCGGCGCCGGTGTGCAAATGGCTCGCCGCCGGGAGCAGCGGTGAGGGGTCCATGGCTCCGCTTGGGCTGCTCAACCTCGACAAGGTGTTCATGGAGAACTGGTACGTACGTAAATATATGAGAAAATCCCCTCTGTACCCCCTGAAAGTTTATCTAATCCCTTCTGTACCCCTAAATTTTGTTCAATCCCTTACATACCTCTGAATTTTAGTTTGAATCCCTTCCATGCCCTTTTCTCTAGTTGACCGTTAGTTGACCGTTAAATTCTTTTGAAAAAGTCCATTTTACCCTTTGGTATAAAGAAGCATATAAATTAATAGAGTATATTGCTGGAGCATAGAAATTTGTTATATGAGACTATTATATTTCTAAGATAGTTATGCACCATATTATTTGCGATAAATATACTTTTAGATATGACAAAAAATTAATACTTATTTATTTTTTTAGCATATGTGTTCTGATAGTAATAAAGAAATCTGTTGTATTACCATGAAAACACATATGCTACATAAAAGAACTTTTAATAACAAATAAATAAGTATTGAATTTTTATATCATATGTAAAAGTAAATTTGTCATATTAATAATATGGTGCATCACAGACTCCTAAATATAAGTCTCATTCAATAAATTTTTACATTCCAACAATGTACTTTATTAATTTATTATGTTTCTTCATAGCAAAGGGTAAAACGGACTTTTTCAAAAGAATTTAACGGTCAACTAGCAGAAAGGGTATGGAAGGGATCCAAACTGAAATTCAGGGGTATGTAAGGGATTGAGCAAAATTCAGGGGTATAGAAGGGATTAGGTGAACTTTCATGGGTACATAAGGGATTTTCTCTAAATATATACTCCCTCCATCCTAAAATATTTGACGTCATTGACTTTTTTAAACATGTTTGACCATTCATCTTATTTTAAAAAATTTAAGTAATTATTAATTCTTTTCATATCAATTGATTCATTGTTAAATATACTTCTATATATACATATAGTTTTACATATTTAACAAAAGTTTTTGAATAAGACAAACGGTCAAACATGTTTAAAAAAGCCAACAGCGTGGACGGAGGTAGTATGTATTATTAATTCCTCACATTCAATCAGCCAGTTATTTTACGCTTGTTTAATTTGTGAAAAGAAAAAAATTGGGTGTCATATCGGATGTCGAAAGGGGTTTTCGGACATGAATGAAAAACTAATTTTATAACTCGCCTGAAAACCATGAGATGAATCTTTTGAGCCTAATTAATCCGTCATTAGCACATATGGGTTACTGTAGCATTTATGGCTAATCATGGACTAATTAGGCTTAAAAGATTCGTCTCGTGATTTCCTTCCTAACTGTGCAATTAGTTTTTTAAATACATATTTAATGCTCCATGCATGTGTTAAAGATTTGATATGATGTTTTTTGGAAAATTTTTTGGGGAATTAAACCAGGCCTTATATTGATACTGCCCCGATGCATGCACTTATCTGGCTTAATTTCCCTTAATTTGGTAAAAAAACAAATATCGTTTTAATTAGATGATGATTACCATATAAACGTACCTTTCACTAGGAGAAGTCTCCAATAGCAAGCTTAAATGATTTATCACCTAAACTATATTTACATGATCTTCACAGCGTTGTGTTTGGTGCAATTAAATATTTACGATCAGATCTCATATGAAAGAAATATATGTATGTATGTTTCAAAAAGTACTCCCTAGCTCTATCATAAAAGTTACATATATTATTTTTATCACCAAGATTAAGAAGAAATTAAATCATCTTGGATGTTATAAAATCAAGGAATGAATGCAACCATACAACCAATGAGTATTTAGATGACTCCTTAAGTTCTAATTAAACATTTAATTTATCTCTTCATTTAAGTCTTGAATGCATAAAGATTACAAATATGATCAACTTATTTCGAAAAACTCAAATGTGAAATCACTACTACAGATCCGGGCTTCAATAACGGGTCATCTGTGACGGGTCAACGCGACTCATCAAAGATGAGTCATCTCTAACTGGCCGAAAAAATATCATCTTCAATATATGGCTACTAGGGAGGACCCGTCACAGATGTAAGGTCATCTGTGACGGCTTGCACTTTAACCTGGGCCACAACCTTGGCTCGTCACAGAGTCACAGATGACATGTCATCTGTGACGGGTGTAGTATTATGAACCATCATAAAAGATACCACTCATCTCTGATGGGTCTTTAACTAACACACGTCACAGATGACGTTATCTCTTACGGGTGGTAGTTATGACCCGTCAGGGATAAGTGAAAATTCAAAATTTTAAATTTTGCAAAAAACCTCGGATTGAGACATGTCCTATATAAAAGTTGTAGCTCTCGATGATATCCACAACTTTATAACTAACAATATTTCTATTAGAGATCGTTTACATCCCCGAATATACATTACAAGTGATGAGATCTACTTTTAAAAAAAAATTTGGAGTTTTTTTTTCAAATGACATGGATGGAAACATGCCCCATATCAAAGTAGTAGAACTCAACCAGATCTACAACATTATAATTGAAAATATTTTCATTTGACAAAGTTTACATGGTTCAACATACCTGTTAAAGTGATATCTATTTTGAAAAACGAAATTTTGAATTCTTCAAACAACATCGGATGAAGATATTTTCTATGTAAATGTTTTAAAACATGATGAGATCTATAACTATTTAGTTGATAATATTTTTATTTAAATTCATTTAGGTGTTAAATATATGTTAAATGATTCAGATAAGCATAAACAAAATAATAACATTGGTGAGTAGTCGACATGTGCTGAGAGTTGGTAAGGGAGCTCTGGGTTGAGGTCTTGAGTTTGAATATCACGTTTAGCATGCAAGTCTATATTGTGCGAAAAATTATAAATTTATAGGTAGTGGTATGTAACCATGTATAGAATGGCTAGTAAAATTCAAAATATTTTTTTGAGGTTTTTTTTTTTTTTTGAGGTTTGGACCTGCAGGTACTACCTGAAGGAGGCAGTGTCGGAGGGAGGGACAGCATTCGACAAGGCGTACGGCATGCCCATGTTCCAGTACCTGGCCCAGGACGGCAACGAGCCCTCCAACACGCTCTTCAACCAGGCCATGGCCAGCCACTCCGTCGTCATCACCAACAAGCTGCTCCAATTCTTCCGCGGCTTCGACGACGGCGCCGGCGTGGATGTGCTCGTCGACGTCGGCGGCGGCACCGGCGCCACGCTGCGGATGATCACCGCTCGCCATCCTCACCTGCGTGGCGTCAACTACGACCTTCCCCATGTCATCGCGCAGGCGCCGCCAGTTGAAGGTCTCGATCGATCATCAGCTTCATATATCTATGAATCAGCTTCAATTGTTTTTCTTTTTCTCACGCGTTCGTCTCTCTGCATATTTATATGCAGGTGTGGAGCATGTTGGAGGCAGCATGTTTGACCATGTTCCCAGTGGAAGCGCAATCTTGCTCAAGGTCCATAATTTTTATTAATTTAATTCTCTCTCTTTGTGTTGAGTTTTAATTTTCTTTGCTTCTGTCTCCATCCCAAAATATAAGGTACAACTACCACCAACACAAAAACTAAAAAATAATATTGTCATGTACCTTTTTTTAGATTACTCCAATAAATATAATGCACTCATCCAATGGATTAGATATCTTAAGGTGGAGTATTTTAAAAAAAAAAAGAAAGAAAGAGAAGATGCTAGTTAATTGCATGCATACATGAACATCTTGTGTTATGAGATATGAAAATAAATGATAGTTACGACTTAAAAGCTGATTGTTCTGGATTATTAATCAGTAATTACTTAATTGTATATATCATGTGCAGTGGATTCTGCACTTGTGGGGGGACGAGGAGTGCGTGAAGATCCTGAAGAACTGCTACAAGGCGCTGCCGGCGAAGGGGAAGGTGATCTTGGTGGAGTACGTGCTCCCGGCGAGCCCGGAGGCGACGCTGGCGGCGCAGGAAGCGTTCCGGCTCGACGTCATGATGCTGAACCGCCTCGCCGGCGGCAAGGAGAGGACGCAGCAGGAGTTCACCGACCTCGCCGTCGACGCCGGCTTCTCCGGCGACTGCAAGCCTACCTACATCTTCACCAACGTCTGGGCTCTCGAGTTCACAAAGTAATTTACTATACTGCACAGCCAACAGCCGGATGCATGAAAGTGACGGCATTAAGTTCGTTTCCTCTTCTCAGTCTCCTCGACGATTCATTTGTTAGTAATTTACATCTAAAATCTGTGGTACATGTATGCGCCTACGTGCATTGATTTCTGTTGAAGTGTTCTTTACGTGTGTAAGAGCGCCCCTCGGATATACATATGTACTCCAAATAAACGAAGACAATAAGACATGCTCTCAAGCCCACATGTACGTGCCGTGCATCCCCTGTGTGTCCTTTGATTGAAGAATCATTTTAGGCAAAATTTGTTTCATAACATCTATACTTTACGCACTTTACTAATTACTATAGGACAACGTAAAAAATACGTTTTTTATTAGAGGGCGCACTGCTACTACCAGAAAAACGATTCTCGCTGACGAGATGCTTTTCACTAAACAGGTGGATTTTTTTTTGGCACCAAATGTCCACCTTAAATATGGGGGACAGGGGGCGAGATGACAATCCGCCTGCATGCAAAGTTATATCTTCCCAGGCGGACGATATAAGGTATCGATTGTGAAGATGTATCTTCACAAGTGAAGGGTTAAGACGTCTGTCTGGAAAAATAGTTTATTATCTCAGCTGGACGTCTTAAGAGCTCCGCCTATAAACATATTGTAGAATCATGGGATGATTAATCTTGGTGATGAAAAATTGTGAAAGGTGAGTGTTTGTTGAAAATACGACGAAGAGTATTTTATGTCGGTGAACAGCGTGTCGGCAATGGGTTGTCGGTCAAATCGGGCAGTCGGCGTCAGTCAGACAAGAGGTGTTCAGGCGGTTTGACCGGGTAACTCGATGGTCAAACTGGCAGACTTCGAGAGGGATTTGGTTCTGGGTTGTTTTCATATAAGGCCCCGTTCATACTCCCGTTTGGGACATAGGTTTTCTTTTTACGCAGAACGAGAAACATCATTAGCTCATGATTAATTAAGTATTAATTATTATAAATTTAAAAAATAGATTTGTTTTTGTTTTTTAAACAACTTCTATATAGAAACATTTTTTAAAAAATACAGCATTTAATAGTTTGAGAGGCGTGCTAATGGAAAACGTGAAAGTTGAAGTTTAGAGTTGAAGAATAGAACCGGGCCTAATTTCTAGATTGCTTCATGTTTATTAGTTCTAGATGGTTTCTATTCATATGTAATACTATCGTGTACTGATATAACTCAAGTTGGTGTGGACTTGTACTCGGATATGGTGTTTCTTTGTTGTTCATGTGCAGATGCTGCTTGAGGCCATGGAAGTATAGCCGGTGATGGATCGGGACTTGGCTTGGGAGAAGTTGAGGTCCAGACGATCAAAGATATCACGCGGGATGCTCAGTCTAGAGAACAATGCACGTGGATGTGAAGGTTACCATATGGCATACACGTGGTGTTGTTTGCATATAGAAAGATGAGTCAAATTTGGATTGGAGTCCAAGTATGGGAAGTTTGGAGTTTGGAGTTGTATGTGGATGTTGTTTCCCTGATTTGGTAGGTTTCCTATGTGATTAGGAGTCATAGTTCTAATTCGATTCGTGGCTAGGGGTAACCAATTTGTGGGTATAAATAGAAGAGGGGTTGAAGCTAGAAGATATCGATATTTTGGGAGAGAAAAGTTAGGCTTTCCTTCGAAGCTTTGATTCTAGTTTGTGAGTTGAGAGAGGAGTGCTTTATATGCATGGTGTAAATACATATTGATGCAATAAAGTTGATCTATATTCAGGAGCATCTTCGGTGTGTTTTTCTCTGGATCCCGACGGTCACACCGCGACAAGGCGATGGACCAGCAACGTCAAGAGTTTGCGGCAGCGAGCAAAGCGGTTAGACCAGAGGAGCATCGTCGGTTAGACCAATGATATCTACCTGGTTAGACCGACGCCCACACATCAATTAGACCAGATATCCATTAAGTTTGGGGCTAGCTTTTATTCCCGGTAAAAGTTTTGGTTTTTTGGTTCACCCACTCTAGTAGACTTTGTTCCTGTATTCCATCCTATCTACAAGTGGTATCAGAGCCACGTTTACTCCTTTTGAGCTTTGCCGATTTTCAATTTTTTTTGCCATGGCTATTAAGTTGCAAATCCTTATGATATTTCTGCTTAGATTAATACTGTTGTTCTAAAAACAGATTTTGAAAACAATTGCAAAGCTCGCAATATTTTGCTCCATGGAATACCTCTTTTGGATTTTGATCTTGTTTCTCATCTTGAAACTGCGCATGAGATTTGGAAAGCATAAAGATGTTTTTTAATAGGATTACATTAAATTTAAGATAAAATCTGGAGAGGCTTTGGATGATTATCTTATAATGCAAATTATTCTCGATCTGAGATTTCTCGCACTTTTTGAATGATCTTAATATGTCAATTTGAGATATGAAACCCCTATTAATGTGTTAAGTATATCTTTAACTTCCAATTATTGCCACTAACTTCATAATTACATTACAAAGGTTGGGCCCACTCGTCAATCTCACATTTTCTCTCTTTCTCTGTTCCTCTTCTTCCTCCTGCTGTCGTCGACGGAGGTGGAATGGCAGTGGCTGCATGTAGGTCCTGCTCCTTCTCGACCGTCACCGATGCGGGTGTCGTCGACAACCATCAGTTCCTCCACACGGCATCCTCACCCACCTCCGCGACGCTAGGCTGGAAGCCCACCACCTTCCATCTTGTCCAGCCCTCACCGCCTACGCCTTCTTCCTCTGTGTCGCCATCTCCCCTTCCCTCCTCCCGCTGCTGCCTTGGCGAAGGAAGAATAGTGCAAGTGGAAACCACCCATATATACTGCCATAGGATCTTGAGTGCACGATTTGTGTGAGTTTAGAGATACATATTTCTCTTTTGTGGTTAAGAGACTTAAAAAAATCTCGCTGTTAAGTTGAGGGATCTCCGGTGATTCCGCCTGAGAAGCACGCGTCACCCAGCCAGGCCGTATGTCCTGAGAATTTGACAAAGTAGTGATTGAGATCCATGCTGGCCCATAAAATTGAGGATACAGCCCACAGAGAGTCAATCTGTCCAAATCGGCCCATTAAAATTAGGCATATCTTTTTGCCTATGTATGTTTCTTTACAAATAAGACCCCTCCTATGGCTGTTTATTGCAAGTCATTTCAGGTGTTCGACGCGGACGACGACGGCCGTCGAGCCCCTTCTCCGGCGCATGTTCTGCATCCCGTCGTAAAAGCATGTTTCTGTTGTTCTAATACATGCGAATAATCCCCTACCTAACCTTCTTTGGCGTGTAGTTCTTGGCGAGGGCGACGTAAACTGCGAAGTTCACCGCAGTGATGGCCACGATGAGCAGGAAGAAGTAATCCAGGTGACCGTCATCCAAGTCCGGCGGAAACCACCCCGCGTCACCCCACGCCGCGGTCACCTTCGCCACCAGAGTCACCAGCCGAGAGTTGAGCAGGTTCCCGAGCGAGTAGGAGAGGAAGCAGAACGCCGTCGACGCGCTCCGCATCGTCTCCGGCGACTGGACGTAGAAGAACTCCAGCTGCCGGAAGGTGAGCGCCGCGTCGGAGGTGGCCATCGCGAGGTACTGCGGCGCCGGCAGCAGCCACGCGATGCCCATGGACGCGCGCAGCCGGCGCGCCTCGGCGCACGCGGCCACGCCCGCCGCGACGGCCGCCGTCGCGTGCCCGAACCCCATGAGCTGCAGCGGCGTGAACGCCGCGGCGGGCGCTACGGCCCTGCTGTAGAGCGCGACGAAGGCGGCGACGAACGCCATCTGGAAGGACGATAGCGACGCGGCCGGGACGGAGAAGGCGCCGTTCCTGCAGTCCGTCTCGGTGCCCTGCTGCACGAACGTGGTCCTGCGCCTGCGTGTTGGCGACGAAGTAGACCGCCGACGTGAGCCATATCGGGGGGATCAGCCGCAGCAGAATCTTCACCTCCTCCACCTGGGTCACCGTGCACAGCCTCCGCCGCGCGCGTGTCGCCGTCTTCCAGATCCTCGTCGCCGACAATGGCAGCCTTGTCCAAAGTCCAAACACCTAGTGCATGCAAAGGGACTCTGAGACCATGGTTGTTCACCTAGCTGAGCTCCATGAGAATATATTAGATTAGATTACTACCTGAATTGATCCGTGTGCTCTAATCGTTCGTGCACCGGATGCAGCAACGAGTTCTTGACGCCGTCGTCCTCGTGCAGCTCAGTTGGATCGTCCGGCAAACTCAAATTTGCCTTGTGAGAGAACGCCACAACAAGCACTTGGAGCACGCCCTTCAACGAGCTGCTCGCCGGCGCCGCCGGGGGCAGGATCCGGTACATGGGCGCCGTCGCGGCAAGGACGGCGACGGCGACCGCGACGAACGACGCGCACAGGCCGTACCCGAACCCCCAGCTCACCTTGTCCTCCACCCAAACCAGCAGCGTCCCCGCCGTGAGCATGCCCACGTTGGCCACCGCGTAGTACCAGCTGAAGTAGGACGCCTTCCTCTCCTTCTCGCCGCCGCCGCCGTCGTCGAGCTGCTCCGGCCCGAACGCGATCAGCACGGCCTTGGCGCCGCCGATCCCCAAGGCGCAGAGGTATATGCCCGTGAAGAAGAACAGCTCCTGGCCGAGCGTCGCCGGGACGCAGTCGGCGCTCTGCCCGCACGGCGGCGGCCTCAGAGACGGCAGCGTGGCCGACGCGGTGATGATGGCCATGCCCTGCGATGAGGTACTATTTTTTCTATTGTAAATTTCGTATCTCATAGTATATAGGTACCATGAGATACCAAATTTCGGTACCTCCTTAAGAACCGTAAAATTGCTCTTGCAGGGGGAGATCGCTTACGACGAGAGCTATGGAGAAGCCGGCCAACACCGTCGTGTACTTTCCCCAGCAAGAGTCGGCGACGGCGGCGCCGAGGATGGGCATGAGGTAGGTAGTTCCGACCCAAGAACTGACTGTCGCCACGTTCGAAGCAGTGTCGCCATGAAGAACGTCCTGAAGATACACTATCAGGTTCAGGTCGACCCCGAGAAGGCAGTGATTTCCAAGAATTGCAGGCCTGTTAGTTAGGATGAGTTCACTGGTGAGACTCTTAGCTAATTCAGTCCGAATTGGCAGTTCAATAATCTGAACAGAGGTAGACAAAAAGGGCAAAATTATGAATATCTAGTTATAAAGAAGATATAGTCGGGTTGGCTGAAAAACATCACTCTGGAAAAGTTGAAAGGTAATCCTAGGATATCCGCGCATGCGCATGGTAATCTGACATTTATTTGATCCATTCATGCATAAGACCAGGTCTCATATAGTCATATGATTATTTTCAATCAGTCTAATCTACGTTTTTTTTTTCTCGAGAATTATATATCTGTCTAACCTACTATAGCTGATGACTACTGCTACTGCACACATCTTTATTTCAAACCTACCTTTTTTTAGACATATCAGTACTACAGTAACCCAATTTCTTTTTTTTTTTGTTTCTCACAATTTTCATGTGATTTGAACAAGTCGGGTAACTAAGATGGCAACCGGCAAGGCACTCACTCAAGATGATTATCAATGCCTTGTGTAAAATCAGAGGTGTTTTTGATTATTATTCTGTGATGAACAATTAGGCATTGGAGATAATTGGTTTTGTTATTTGGAATTTATTCACGAAGTGGTTTTGGAGATGATTGGATTTCACAGGTGATCGCAGGATTAATTATTTTATGTGACCGGTTAGACCGGCGGTGATCGAGTGGTCGGACCAGCCAGCCCGCGGTCTGACCGGCCGACGCTATGTCGGTTTTAGTTTCGGGTTGTTTGTTTGGATATCCGTGATTATTTGATGATTATGGCTTCTAGATGAATACTATACGTATGTAATACTGTTGTTTGCTACTAATGAGTCAAGTTGGAGATAGCTTGGTCTCGGAATATGGTTTCTTTGTTTATTTCATGTGTAGGTGACTCGATGCCTTGGGAGAGTATTTGCGGTGATGGACCGGGAGTCGGCTTGGGGATAAGACGACGTCCGTGGTGGTCAGAGATCATGCGGGATACTTAGGCTAGAGTTGATGCACGTGGTTGATAGAGATTCCATATGGCATACGATGGAGGTATTGTGTGCGTATGGGATGCGAAGTCAAATTTGGAAGGAGTCCAAATTTGGTACGATTGGTTATGTAGAGTTTCTTTCTTGTACTAGAGGGTTTACTAAGGTGTTTAGGACTCTTAGTATGAGTTTGGTTCGTGGCTTTAGGCTGCCTACCTCATGTATAAATAGAGGGGGAGCGTAAGGCTTCCCGGTATCGCTTTAGAGAGCAATTAAGTTGAGTTTTGAGTTAGGATTTCGAGTTTAGTCGAAATTTTTGTAAGGAGTGCTGTTGATGCATTTTGTAAACACAGAGAGAATCAATAAAGTTGTCATCTACTTTTAGAGTTCTTCGATTTGTGTTTCACCGGGTTTCGGCGGTCTAACCGGCGACATACCGGCGGTCAGACTGGCGGCAAGCGGCGGTCAGACCGGCAGGAGCATAGCGGTCAGACCTGCGGCGGCGATAGCGAGCGGCAGCTGATCTCGACGATTAGACCGGAGATCTAATCTCGGTCAGACCGACGGCAACCAGGCGGTCAGACCGGCAGGACTACTTCGGTCAGACCGCGATCCGTCGAATTCAAGGGTAACTTTTATTTCCGCTAAAAGTTTTCGGTTTTTGGGTATATCAATCATTCACCCCCCTCTGGTTGGCTTAGTTCTTGTGATTCGATCCTACACCTTGCTGGAGCAACTCTCAACCTTGTGCACCTCTTGTCCCCTATCTTCCTGAGATACAAGGCTCCGATTTGAGCAAGATGCCTGCACAGCATTACAGCAAGCATTACCTCAAAGCGGAGTCGCCGTATACTAAGTATCAATTTCTTCCATTTTGACCAAAAAAAGCAGTTGCCACGTAAGTAAATAAGTTTGTGTTCTCATGGAAGCCCCATTTAGAATGCGGGTAACCAGCCTACTGTACCTCGCAATCTTCACAGCACAGCAGAAATCGATAAACAGAGAAAGACTCATCTGAGTTCTCAAAAAAAAAAACAAAAGACTCATATGCACTCTGCAGTGCGGTGGCCACCTATATTACCTTGATACAGGGATAGAGGGATAGGGATATGGATACTTGATACGGCGATACGGGGCGCGCGGAAGCAGAAGCGCACGTACCTCGTCGCCGACTAAAAGCGGCGTCCTCTCGTGGTCAGCGTCCATGCCGGTGCACCGGTGCTATCCCTGAAGCTGAAAGAACACAAACGCCGCGAGCCCCCGAGAGGTAGAGAAATATAATCTGATGGTTGGGGGATTTAAATATTTTTTGAAGAAAGGTGGGTGGAGCAAATCATCACTGGCCACGGGTGATGTGACAGGGACGGGGACGGAATAAAAACCATCGTTTTCACGCGTTATATTGATCCGGATTTTTGCACCACATTGCTCACACAGCTCCCCAGATATTTTGGCTGGGACATGATTGGTTTTGGTGTATTGCAAGCTCCAACCTTTTTTTTTTCTGGAAGGCTATATGGCAGTCGAATGATATCTGAGTGCTGAATCATTCGTTTTCTCGACTATTTGATTTGTTTGAGATTTGTGCACGCTTGTGAACCTTATTTTAGTTCGGTCTGTGGACTTTGGGCTTGTGATCGTGAATTTAGGGCTAGCTGGGTATCTACGGGACCCACTTGGCTAGCTGGGTAGGAGTAGAGTTTTGTGTGGAACCCACTTATACTTTTTAATTTTGAAAACCGCGCCTAGAGACAATTACTCGTTGTCTCTTACCGAGAGAGAGAGTAGGACAGAGATAAGAGAGAGATATATACAGAAAAAGAGAGAGGAGGTTTCCCTCGCGTCCTCGCCCAGGCGGAGGCGATGAGGTGGCAATTCCGGCCGTCGATGTTGTCTCGCCGGCGTCGGGCTGCATCCTTCCTCCAATGATTTTTCCTGGTTTAGTTCATGCGTGCTCCTGCTATTCCAGTTTTTTTGTTTGCTTTTTTTAGAGTTTTGATTTGTTTTTTTGTTTGTTCTATAGGTATTTTCTGGATATGTGATTTGGTGATCTGAAGGTGGTATCTAAGATGAGGTGTTTTCTGTTATTTGTGCTTTGATTTCGTGCAAGCTATTAGGTTTTAGTTGATTCAATTTGGATCTGTGACGTGTTTGATATTCATATGTGATTCGTTGAATCCCCTTGTTTCCTATTCAAATCTGACTCGGTTAGCTCATTTTGTGATTTTGCTAATTTATTTCGCGTATTTTACTTGTCTCAGCATGGATTTGTGCTATGCGATGTTTCGATTTGAACTTGTGAGCTATTATTTTCCTCATGATACGTATAGTATAAGCTCTTAGGCGTTAGATGTGATGATGAGCCCTCTCCAGCAATGAGATAACACAGAGACCAGTTCGATCCACCTTTTCCTCTTCTGAGGTTCAGATCCATGCTTGCGCTTGCGATTTTCATGGTGGTTTGATGTTGATTTGCATACGGAGTATGTGAATTGACTTCTACTTTTTCCTTTTGTGTTTGTAGCAGTTATCTGTCGGGTGTTATGCATAGGGAATTTGACTTCTATTTTCATGGTGTTTTCTGTTTTTAGTCGATTTTGTGGAGCTAAAGTTGATGGTTCGATATGAGGAATTGATATTTGTTATTTGATATATATTCTTTATAGATAATTGTTTAGTTTGAATCATTGTTTTATTATGTTTTGTGTTTGTTTCAAGATTGTGACTGATGCATTTTGCCCAACATGTAGCTCCATACATCTACCCATTCCTTTGTCTGATTAATATTCTCCTCCTAGGTTATGAAATCTATTTAATTGAATTATGAAAAAAAAAAGTCAGTTTAACTCAGATAAAAATATTTTAAAAAATTAATATTAGGTACGTATGTAGGTCTAGATTTTAATTTGAAATAATACAGATGCAACTTGAAGGTTAAACTTCAGGTTAATCCATTTAATTAGTTATATTGTAAAAAAAATGTTTTACATGGAATTTACACACAAATTACAGTGATTTTTTAATGTAATTTTGTCTTGTATGTAATGTAATTTGTTGACTATAATATGTAATCATGCTATTTTGTTGCTTTTCAATTAAAACAAAGGAGATTTCATATGTCATTTGATTTCCTCCATTTGACCTGTATTTTCATTTGATTTCCTCCCTTTGTTTCGTTTGATCTAATAATTTTCTTTTAGCAAAAGCATATGGAATCAAATGCAACACATTTTTTTCAGGTATATAATTGCATTTCTCTTGAGTTTAATTCATTTTGTTCAAGATTTATTTGTACTGTGTTGCTGCGATGTTTAAAGAATAATTTTCCAAAGAATTGGTAAGGGAACCGAAAACACAAATTTTAAATTTAAATTAGGAATCAAGATCTAAATTTAAAATTTGTCATTAGTTACAATAATTTAATATTGAAATTACATTGCTTTTTGTTGGAGATTCACTGTAATTGGATTCAAATGTCATAAATTTAACATACTGAGAAATTTAACTAATTATTTGAAAATTTCAGTTCTAAATTTTGCTTTTACAGAGACTTGCTGGA
Source organism: Oryza glaberrima (assembly GCF_000147395.1). Lineage (NCBI taxonomy): Eukaryota > Viridiplantae > Streptophyta > Magnoliopsida > Poales > Poaceae > Oryza > Oryza glaberrima. The sequence continues at coordinate 6,880,005 of NC_068337.1, read as the reverse complement.
CAAGTTGACAGTCATTAGCTCAATTGATTTGGATCTACTTGCTAGTGAAGTAATGTAGGTAAAGTTGGAAGTTCTGAAATGATATTTGAATGAAAACTTGTGAAAAAATTTAGATAAGTGGAATAAAATTGTCCCATGGTATTTTGTTTCATCTGCCTAATGTGGCCACAAGTCTAACAGTGCATAGTGCCTTATATATTTATTTGAATGTTTTTCCATGTAGGGTTTGTATACATAGATTTTTATTTTGAATATCAATTTTCTTGTTTGTCATGTTTCTCTTGCTCACTAAATCAAGTTTTGAATAGATCTGTACTTTAGTTGTATGTCGTCCTTTGTCTCATGGAGCATGTATTGTTTTGTACATAGAGATGTATTTTTAATGTTTGTTGCCATATGTGTCATGTATTGTTTTGTTCATTTCATCAAGTTGCGGAAACTTGATCTGGTATTGATTTCAACAAACCAATCCGGAGAAGGGTTAGCACAATTGCAAATTAAATTTTAATAGTGAAGAAACTAGTGTCCTATTTGATTTGTTTGATTCTGATATGGGACTAGTTTTGTTTTAAAATTCATGCATGGTGCTTCAGTTTGACATATTAACATCAGAAACTAGAAGTTTTGTTTTAGATTTGTTGTAGTGTACTATAATAGTCTGCTGCTTTCCTGATCCAAGTTTACTTGATCTAATTGAGTTTGTTTTATCTAATAGTTTCCTAATCTAAGTTACTCAGACATTACAATATAATTTAACGATCACATATTACATTCTACATGAAAAAACCTTAACTGTTCAGAATGAAAACTCATATCAGAATTGAAACAGTTACCCTTAGTTGTCGTATACTGTGCATCTTTTGTTCCTTGTTATTTTTTAGACCTAAAAAAATTATTTGAAGATTGTAGATATGAGAGTAGTTTACAACCAAATTGTAGTTGTAATATGAGAACACATTTTAGATAGAAACTCATTTATCATTTGCAAGAATGCTATATTAGATTTACAGTGTAATTCATATGTAATTCCACAAAAAAATTACTGTAACATCTACTCCCTCCATTCATAATGTAAGTCATTCTAGCATTTCCCATATTCATATTGATGTTAATGAATTTAGATCGATATATATGTCTAGATTCATTAACATCAATATGAATGTGGAAAATGCTAGAATGACTTATATTGTGAAACGGAGGAAGTATTTATTATTGATTCTTCACCCTTTTTACTTTCTACTTGTATATGCTCAGTAAACAAAGTGTGTAAATAGATGTAGTGGTTCTTAATATAATTTTTTGTAATTTTATTATGCAATTGCTGATACATGTGCCAATCATGTACCTAATAATGTTGATGGTGATGAAAAATCCTGGAGTTGTTGGTGCTGACTTGTGCAGTTGTTGATGATAAATTCTGATGGTTAATGTCTCTTGAATTCTTCTATTGGTGATGATCTATGTAACTAGAGGTTAATTCTTGCTATAAATCGTATGTTTATAGATTGGGCTCAGGAAATTTGGGTCTTTTCTGTGCTCAGGAAAAAAAATTGGGCTTCAAATTATGTTAGAAATGTAACGTGGGCATTAAAATAGGCTATATTTGGGCTTGTATATGGGCTCTGGAAAAAAAATTAGGCTTATATATATGTTTTCCTCTATTTTTGGGCTTTAGAATAGACTTTATTTTGGGCTTGGATTTGGACTCCAGAAATAATCTGGGCTTTAAACAGTCAAACATCATATATGTATGATTTTTATTTGTTTAATTAATTTTTTATCAAATATTTTGAGATGTTGGATGTTGATCCTATGGCTAAAAAATCTAAATGTTTGAAGCCTAAAAAATCATTCGAATCCCACATAGACAGCCCCAACTCCAGTATCGTTTGGGGATCACTCTTCTAATTAAGACAAGTCAAGCGTCAAGAGATCTCGTTCGACCGGACCGTGAAGATCGAGGTGGTTTCTGTTTGCGAGTACGGTAACTACAGGGCAACAGGTAAAAATCTATAAATGAGACACATAAACGTATAGGTGAACTAGGTCGTGCCCCCCGCGGCAAAGCTGCGGACACTGTGAAGAACAGAATAAACGAACATGGACATATAAAGAAAATAAAATATATGGGTGAAAGAAGAGTTATCTGGATAATACTTCTAATGCTTATTAGTTTAGTGAGGCAAAAATATTGTCCAACAATACAAATTGGAACAATCCAATGCCATATACCTCACAAATACATCATAGGCATAGACACAGTATAAGACCAAGTGCATGATTAGTGTTGGAAGCACATATAAGCTATCATGCTCCTGCATACTACATATATATAAAAGCATGCATAACAACCATACAAAAGCTTATGGAATGGTAACAAAAGAAAGGAAATGAAATGAGAATGGTCATCTTTTGTGTTAATGGTTGTCATTTTGCGTCGATAACAACCAAACAGCTCCAGGAGCCTATTAGCAGGTAGGAGGAGCCTGTTTAGCAGTTAGGATGTCATGATATCAAAGCATGATCTATTTAGTTATTTTAAAAAGGAAAATCAATAGCATCAAAGTGTAAAACTTGGGCAAAGTAAAACAACACAAAATGTTTTGAACTGAGCTACATCAAGCTAAATATACAGCTATGTGGGATAAGTAATTAATCACCCATAATCTATTTGAGCAAACTTTAAAGTTGAATGAGAATAAATAGCACATGGTAGCGGGTCCATTAGGAAGTAAATCGTAGAGAATTGTTTTGTGTGTTGAGGTGCAAGTGTTTGAATGAATGTAACATTCTTTTTTTTTCTTGCAGTTACAGTATTTGCTAAGCGATCCAAAGGAATGAAATGAGAAGATGCGATCCAAAGGGAGGAAATGATAACATATCATAACTTTTTAAGATAGGTTAAGCTAATAAATTGATAAGATTTGTTCAAAATATATACATATTTGGTGACATGAAATACATATCATATATGTTTGGACAACATGCAGAAACAATGACCCCATCTTGCTCTCTATACACAATGCAAAATGAGGCAGTAACTTGCACGGTAATCATTGATGTTGCTTACCAGGTCATGGAATTTGCATAGAAATATTCAGGGAAAGATCAACTAATATAGTGTTAAATAGAAACTACCTCTTTTTTTTCGGGGGAATGAGCACAATGGGAACAAACAACCACATGGAAGAAACATAAAGTATATGACTCGAAGTCCCAATTGATGATCCCGCACCGTGTACTAAAATTTGGAAATAGTAAAATCTGCATTTGTAAAAAAGCATAGGTAGTTGAGTTAAACTATTTGATGCAAGAGAATACATGTAAGTGCAACTGGAACACACGATCTACCCATTAAAGAGCAGTGCAATCTATAAAACAGAATTCTATATATATTGAGAAGTAAGGTTCTTATATGCAAAACAAAATGAATCTATGACATGCTGGTATGTAGTTGACCTCTGGATTTCTAACATAGCAGCTTTCCGCTTGCGTTCTGGACTGTAGAGAATAGATTCGACTGGAAGCTGAGATAATGTTATGTGTATGCACTCCCCAGAAACCGATTGGTTCTTATCAGTACTCTGAGCCATCACTGTCTGGACTGACCTATAAATGGATGTAAATGAAATATGAATAACCAAAGAGATAGCAAGGAAGGGAAGTCATGAAGAGGAGTAGCACACAAAACCTGAGTAATTAATAGACGCTAATAGGAACAATAATTACATGTGCAATCTATTGGTAGGACCTTTGGGGTGGAAAAAAAGAGGACATAATTACAGATTTCCAGCATATAATCATTGGATGGAAATGATCCTCTGACACTACACTGGATGTTCTGTGTCGCACACCACGTTCACTTATGTAAAACTCTTATTGTTAGTCTGATCTAAATAGTTCAAGAAAATAATCTATCCGGTCATTAACGTCTAAGTTCATTCCAATTGGTGAGTTTCTTGCATTGTCAATGTAGAATGGGAAATTATATCTTTAATTTTCTTATTGTATTTACTAATTAGGAGGTGGAAATACTTTAATTCTCATTAAATAAAGCAACAAAAAAGCATTCCCAAATTCAAACCTCATTCCTAATGTTAGAGCAATGGTGAAAGCACATAAAAAAGGTTTGAGCTACATTTCATATGAGATGCTAAAAAACAACAGGCACACTCATAAGCTTAGGTGCAGTCCAAATATCAATTTCTGACTTCTCATTAAATAAAGCAAAAAAAAGCATTCCCAAATTCAAACCTCATTCCTAATGTTAGAGCAATGGTGAAAGCACATAAAAAAGGTTTGAGCTACATTTCATATGAGATACTGATAAACAACAACATGTACAAACAATTTTCTATCTCTTAAGCTTAGATGCAGTCCAAATATCAATTTCTGACTTCTAATAATTCAATTCTCTTCCAAACTTTTGCCTAATGTAGTCCTCGAGCTTAGGAGGCCTAAATTTCAGCTTGATGTCATGTAGAAAATGCAAGCACTAAACAAAATATGGTTTACTAAATGCAAACTTGGTGAACACCAACATTAGCCCAAGCAAAGAAGAAGCAGGCAACCTGGTCGATCTTGATGTCAGCCTGTGAATGCTGGTAGCAGCAGGTCTGCACGGCAGTAGGCAGCAAGCAGCAAGAAAAGGGAATAGGTAGAGTAAGTAGTCTGCCAACAGTCAAAGAGGATTAAAGATTCGGACGATTACTTTCTATCAATTAGGCGCTCCGGCCAGGGCTTGAGGTGCTTGGGGCTTGGGGGCTCATCGTATAATCGTCCAGCAAGCTGCAGGCGGCAACGCAACTGCCATATATACTAATCACCGATTAGTTGACCAAGGGGTAACAGGAAGAAGAGCTTCAAGTGGCAGTGAAAAACCTTTGAGAGGCTTCGATGAGTGTGGGAGGAGTCTCGAGCGGTGATGGCGAACCGATCTCAGAACGACAGCGCCAGCGGTGGCGGTGGCGTTGGCGGAGAACTGAGCTTTAGAATCGGCAGCGTGATTTTACAGTGACTGGGAAGAGGAATGGAGAATAAACTATACCTTAGAGCAGTTTAGAAATATTTAGGGAACATTGATGGACGGCCAAGATAGCTCGCAGACTGATCGGACGGTCAAAAAGAGAGTGAATAGTGGAACAGTGGCAGGTTGTGTGGCAAATGAACGCAACATCGAGCCGTACCTCATCGGAAACTATAATCTTTATAGATTACCCATTTTCTAAAAACTTGTTCTGAAACTGAATCGTACAAAATACTTAAAAAAACAGAGACTAGTGACCTCAACGCCAGCCGCCAAGCTTATAAGCACTAACTGTAATGGCGCTAACCCCCTTGCAGACATGGTGCGGGTGCCCATCCCCTTGTCAACATGGCGCGGACATACCACCAACCGCTTTGGTGCTTAGCCCCTTACCAAAGCGCCATCCCCGTTGACACTGAGGTTGGGGATTCTACCTCACGTCACGCCATCCCAACCCCCTTCTAACTTGCAACTTGGACGTTCTAGAGTTTGCTTGGCCAGCACTCCCTCTCTCCTTCCCTCTCCCAATCTCTTTAAATAGGTGCCAAAATAAATCAAAGAGATTTTGTAGGGATTGTATGTGAGATTGAATTGCAAGGTATATTTTGAACTGATATAAAATAAAATTTAAAACATAAAATATCAATAGAGACTGCATTGAACTATTTGAAGAAAATCAAATAATGGTGTTCTTGTGTAACGTCTCGCCTCTCTCCTCACTCTTGTGCACTCGGGAAGAATTTTCTGGTCGGTCACCCATCTCGAAATTGCTTCCAGGCCAAGCGCGCTTAACCTCATAGTTCTTTCGAGATCGGCTTCCGGAAAAGAAGTTGCAAATTGTTGATATGAGTATTCTATTAATCCTATTAAGCCCTAGGCCGGGATGTCATATCCTCACCCCCTTGAGAGAGATCGACGCCCCCATCGATCAACCCCAGGCCAGGAACGTCCCCTCTTGGCCACGTCCATGTGTCCAGTGCCAGCGCATATGCCATGCTGTGTGACCACTCCGGGTCCACACCAGCCATGCACACCATGCCTGCGCAACTGCGACACACGCGCCTGTGAAACCGCGAGAGTCGGCTCTGATACCATTTTGTAACATCCCGCCTCTCCCAGGCCGGGCCCTGACCACTCCGGGTCCACACCAGCCATGCACACCATGCCTGCGCAACTGCGACACACGCGCCTGTGAAATCACGAGAGTCGGCTCTGATACCATTTTGTAACATCCCGCCTCTCCCAGGCCGGGCCCGCTTATATTTGGCAGCTTTTATAGGCCATAGAAACTATGACACCCATCTCAAAATTGCTCCAGGCCAAGCACGCTTAACCTCAGAGTTCTTTCGAGATCGGCTTCTGGAAAAGAAGTTGCAACTTGTTGATATGAGTATTCTATTAATCCTATTAAGCCCTAGGACGGGATGTCACATCTTGCATCTATCCAATACCATAGTATTATGAGTTTGTTTGCATATTAAGCCAGACTATACAGTTGGTTATATTTGTTACTATTATATTTAAATTTATAGACTCATGTCGACTATATTTTCTTTTAGAAACCACACTATAGATTACACATATTAAAAGGAAGTGATGATCTATGATATGTTTTCATTAATTTATATGTAAGCATGTAACAACTTGCATATTGAACCAACTAAAAAGAGGACTAACTTGATGGCACAAATAAACCACATTTACTAATAATAGTAGTTCTTTAGGATTTTCTTAAAAAAGGCCACTAAACATTCAATTAAACAAGACAAACCATTTTACTTTTAATTTACGCTTAATTTGTTAGGCACATTTTCCAAACAAACTAAATAAATACTTTTGAAACATGGCATGTGTTCATGCCTATCATACATAATTGTTTATACCGATGAATTAAATATTATATATTTTGAAGCTAACAAATAGCTTGGAAAAATTATCTAAGCAATGCCGATGAAGAAAAATTACGGAGTAACAGTACTTTTGAAACATGGCAGGTGTCATCCGGTTGATATTCCGCCTATATAAGTTTTTCAAACACAATCTAAAATACATGCCCGTGCAATGCGCGGGCTACCTTCCTAGTTAAATAAAAATAACTAGGACCAACATGTTAGTGACATCAACCTCTCTTCTTCCTCCTCTACCCCTACTCTCTCCCCCATCTCACCCTCAGCTTTGTTTCCAACCACCGCCATTGGCGCGAGGCAGTGGTCTCATCTGGTGTATCTCTCATCAACCTCACATGTGGGAAGTAGCAGTCGTCCTTGGTGGCGGCTGCAGTTTTGTTTGGTGCCATCAGGGATGACCACCTGAAGGCAGCATCTAGGTAACTTGTGGTCAAGGTGGAGTTGCAGATGAGTCAGAGAAAAGGAAGCGCTGCGTAATGACTCCGCCAAGAGAATGGCACAGAGCACAAATGGATCAAGTGACGAAGGTGCATAGCGGGTAGATCGATCTTACCCGGTGCCATCGCATCTCGATCTGCTTAGCTGGCCTCTCAATCGCCATGCTCATCTCATCGACCATCGACACAGCCATCGACGAGGACACAACTAGCTCGGATATAACCATGACTACCTTATGTATTAATCAAATAAAGGTGCATGTGTTCTACATTAGATTTACTTGTTATATATTTGAACAAACGTTGCTACACAATGAGTTTTGTGTGTTTTTGTTTACAGAGGTACTTGCTTAGGCGAAGGAAAAGAGACCGAGCATAACTAATGCATGGATGATTAAAGAAGTTGATTGGGTACCAAATCAAGACCTTCTACAAGTCTAATTCTACCTCACCATGTCACTTTTGGCCCATAGAAGACAAGAGATCAAGTTGTACACGTTTTGGATTCGGATTCAGGCCTCCTGATAGCATCAACTTCAAACGGACCTAGCCGCTGTTCTAGAAGGAATTTCAGGGCCCATGGGTACTTGTTGGAAAGCTTATGGAGTCTATTTTCAGATGGATTTGGTTCCACGTCAAAATTCCTACTAAGTTGCCAGGAAACTGCAAAACAAGCCACGTATCTCATCCAGTCCGAATCTGATTTGTGTTTTGGGCCTTGTAATTGTGTCGTGGGCTTAGCTCAAGGGGGTGTGCGCCCTAGGGCAACCCTAGGACGTCCTTAATCATATTTATTCAGTAGCCGTCACCATTTAGAGTCGGGTTTTGCTTAGATTATTCTGTCAAGAACAGTTTCGCCGCTAGATCGGTTTGTGGAACCCCAAATTCGAGTGCTTAATCATTCATATGCAATTTGGTTGCAATTTATCTTGTTCTTGCTTTTGTTCTTCGATTCGCATGCAGGGATTAGCCTTCTCGGTGAGGTCAACCGGGTTTCGGCACGGTTGATAACCAGAGGAGACGTGGTGCTGCGATTGCGGGGCTCAGTAGCGTGTTCGTTCAGAAGCCGGATCGAGTTGTGTCACGACTCCGCCCAACTCAACTGTTTATCAATACCTATCGGAAGATCGGGACCTAACTCCTCATCAGCCATCGTCGTCCCATGACGACCACATCTGTCATCGTGCTGCCCTCGTTCCCCCTGCTTAGTTGTCAGACCACCAGAACATGCTTCCTGGAAGTGGAACTCTTGCACAGCGAGGCAGGTAGCCCTGGAGATTGATGTGGAGGTAGTGAAGCTTGCCATGGCGCTGCTGTGGATGAGATTGGGATGGACGGTAGGGTGCACTTGTGTGGATGATATAGATACCGAGTACCCATACAACCTATATATTTCATTAGGAGGTAGACTAGATCCATGTATTATGTATATATATAGAGTAAAACATGGTCATCATGTTGTCTTAATTAGCTAGGTATAGATAAATAGTTAGATAGATATAGATGTGTTGGGGATTTAGGGCCTAATCAAAGCATGGATGAGCTTCGCTCATAAGGATCTGATCCCTCGTTTAGTGTTGAGCTCATATTTATGACCTTAAGCCAACAGCTCCTATCCCTGTCAAGTCCTACGTTTTCTTTTACAGCCCTATATACCAAGAAGGAATAAATCATCAGCTATATATTGTGACACAGTTGGACATATCAGAGTTTTTACATATTATGTGGAGAGTTTAAATAAATACCATATCGTGTGTGGTTCCTACAAGTTCCTCCTTTCCTCTCTTCCAGTGTGATCCCACTCTCTGCACCTCCTTTCCTATCCTACCTACCAACAAGTCAGACCGTGGTGCTCCTGAATCATTGCGATCCGAAATCCCTATTTACCTCATCGTTTGACCATGTATTTGAGTATTTCGGGTGGAACATTAATTGAGGACTATGGATCGGATTTAACTTTTATTTGGTTAATTTGAGTAACTGTAGTTGATATATGTCGATGTTGTAGTGGATGGTTAATGTGGAATTTTCAATTTTTGAAACATTAGGACATTGGTAGGGATTGGGTAGTGTTAGAACCATGCATGGAAGTTGATATCTGTGAGGCAATATCTAGTACACTACTAGAAGATTTTTCTCTACAAGGACCCCTCTAGTTTGCATACGGATCGCGTCTGCAAAAATCAACTTGAATTTTCTTATACGCAGCTCCTTAAGATACCCATATACAAAAATTGTATTTTCTCAGACGGACCTCTTAACACACATGTAAAAATGAGCCTATTTCCGTATCCTTCCATTATACAGAACTCTTAAGTGATGGCATGTGAAAAGCGCATTCGGGCTACATAGAGAGCACATAGGCCCCACACATTAATTAGTGGTTGTTCTCCAAGATTTCTATACTCATGATTTTGATGAGGGTGGGATGGAATCATAACTCTGCTGGCCATTTGTGTGTTAGAAAATAAAATACAGTAGTTCAGGCATATTTTTGTTTTTATAATGTCTGTTAGAAAATAATCACTATTAGACTTGATACATCATTCTCTTGCACAATTATATTGATTACCATTTTCACGATTCTTTCAAACAATAAGAATAGAGAAATTCCAAGGATAAGTTACTTTAATTTCGCCGCATGACATTAATTATACATGATACCAAAATTAAAAGACCAAAAGGGTCTAGTTCTTAAACTATGGTACCAAATTAAAAATCAGTCAGGTCTAGTTCTATGACAAGATTTATTAATTGAGATATTTTTATCCCAGTACTATTTGGAACGGAGCGGTTTTAATTCAAAATGTGTAGATGGACCAAATTGTTTGTTCAGATAAGAACTTTCAGTGTCAAATTAAAGATAAGGTTGGATCTATTTGCTAAAAAAAAGGCAAATTTTGCTACAGGACACCGTCACTTCGCGGTTTTAGCTGTAGGGCATGGCACGAAGTGACTTTTAGGGGAAAACACTACTAAAAGTTAGATATTTGCTAATGGACACCACACACATTAAAATAATACTTTCCGGTTGAAGAGGAGAGAGAAATTATGTGAAATATCAAAAATACCCTTGGGCCCACATGTTAGCTCTCCTATCTCTCTTCTCTCTCTATCCCCTCCTTCTCTTCTCCCTCTCTCATCTCTTCTCTTGGCAGGCGAGGTCCGGCGGTGGCAAGAGGGCTAGGGCGGAGTGGCCGCGGCGACGGTGAGGTCCAACAGCGGCGGCGGCGGGAGGGCGAGGGCGGAGCGGCCACAGCGCCCGACACTGGACAGCAGACGAGGTCCGACGGTGGCAGCTGCGTGTGGAGGAACGGCGGCGCAGCTGGACGGTGACGGCTGCGGCAAAACGCATGCGAGGGCGAGGTCTGGCAGTGGCGGCGGCGGGACGGCAACAGCGGAGTGGCCGCGGCGCCGACCGGACAGTAGGCGAGGTCTGGCGTGGCAACTGCGTGTGGAGGAGCGGCAGCGCGGCTGGACGGCGACGGCTACGGCACGCAGAGGAGCGCCGGAGCCGGAGCGCGAAGTGTGGAGGAATGCCGGCATGCAGAGTGAGGAGGCCTCCGGCGCTATTACCATGGCCGCTCCGCCCTAGCCCACTCGCCACCGCCGGAACTCGCCAGCCGCTATCGTCGCTAACATGTGGGATAGAGAGAGAAGAGAGATAGGAGAGTTGACATGTGGGCCCAAGGGCATTTTTGTCATTTGACACGATTTCTCCCCTCTTTAACTGAAAATTATTATTTTAATGGGTGCGATGTCCACCAGCAAATATCCAACTTTTGGGAGCGTTTTCCCCCAGAAGTCACTTCGTTCCGTGTTTTATAGCTAAAACCGCGAAGTCATGGTGTCCTGTAGCAAAATTTGTCAAAAAAAAAAAAGGTACCTAACATCTAAAGTTTTAAAAGGAGTCAGTTAAATAGATCCTTCATATTCAGTGCTAGCTATTTGATATTGGTGCTAATTGTTTGGCTAAAATGATCCAATCAAGTAGCATAAAATATATAATGGATAAAAGATAGGCATGATTCCTCGAGTTAATTGATTATTTACAGGATGGATTGAGGATTAACTTTTAGAAAAGTGAGGCTGTGATGATATTTTGGTAATGACTAATGATGTAAAAAGCTGTTAAATATCCTGAGATGTTTTTTCCCAAAATGGGGAGTGGCATTTAAAGTAGCATGGGGTGCCCATCAGTATGGTAGGTTTTGTGGGCGATGATTGTGCAAAGCTAGATGAAAAACTGATAGAAAGGCTCGATGGATGACATAGTGGTTCTTAATTTATCGCTTGGTGGGAGAGCCACTTGTTCGACCAACTTTATTGCAAGTGCACGAAAATCCACAATATATGTTTACGTAGGGAAAAATATGGAGTGAAAACTTAAAGACTACAGTAGGATTATGTAGGATCTAAAGATAAACGTCCGAGATTTGTTCACATCACGATAAAACTTTTACTCATAATACCATGGACAAATATCAGATGTTCATTTTTATCCTAAACCTGTGTTTGATATTGAGGATGGGCTGAATTACTGCTGGCATGGGAAATGAGAAAGATGATTAACAATTAATTAAGTATTAACTACTACAAATTTTAAATTTATGTTTTTTTAAAAAAATCTATATATAGTAGATTTTTACACAAAACACGTTGTTTAGAAGTTTGGAAAATGTGCGTACGAACAATAAGAAAAAAGTTAAGCCAATAAGCAGTATCAAATGCAGCCTAAGTGAACAGAACAAAAGGATATTTTCTTTCTCACAAGAGGGGATAAAAGAAAAAAAATGTTATTCCCTCTATTTTTTTAATATAAGGCATATTTTGAGTGGGTACAAGATCAGGGAGAGTATTAAATCAAGGGAAAGGAGTGCTAAAATTACCATGCTACCCATATTTAAATAAATTCTAAGTACTCCCTCCATTTCAATTTACTTTGTCATTCTAACAAATCACATAACTAAAATTAGGAGGTGTGAAAAATTATATTACTACCATTATTAATTACATTCTAATCATCTTTCCCAACACAAGCATTAAAATTCCTTTTGAGAGTAGTACATATGGTTGCATTGACGAAGGGTAGGAATAGAATTACATATCTATTGAACTACCATCACAAAAATATGCTACGTATACTCTTGTATAAATAAATAAAATATTTATTATTTTTTCTGTCATTACATAAAAATATACTTTATCATGAATAATACCTCGTACAATAAAGTCATGAACATAATAGTCTTATATAACAAACTTATACACTACCAACAATATAGTCTACAAATTTTCACATTTCTTTCATGCTAATGGGAGAAATGGACCTTTTGATTGGAATTAAACGATCAACTAACGGTCGGATGATGGAATGGGCATAAAATATAAATATGTATATGCTTTATAATAGAAATATATGAATTGTAATTTTGTATGTATAAACTTTATGAGCAAAATATAGAAACATTAATTTGTAAAGAAAATACTTTAATCCAAACTTGAGTTTGGAATATAAACTTTATTAGACGTATAAACGTTAAACATATAAACATAGTTCTCTAAACTTAAAAAAGGAAAGCATGTGAAGATAAAAAAAAAGAAAAAAAAGGTGCCAAACAAGAAAGCAGGAAACTGATCACGCGGCTATGCGGGCAGGCGAATTAGCGTTTTCATGTTACATGCGAAGAAAGTCCAAACTTTTTTTTGGATCCACTTGTGTGCAGAAATACAGGGCAACTATTAAAGCTAATTGTGATCTAAAGTACTTTTAAGTGTCTCTCTCCGATGTTACAAATGGAGTGCTTTTTCCATTTCCGAAAAGAAGTGTTAGCTGTATATATTTGCCAACAGAATGAACACAATTGCAAGTGTGATAGGTAGCATTAATATATATTATATTACTACTCCCTTTGTGATCTAAACGCTAGGTGTATGTGTTCTCTATTAGCTGAATTCTTGTCAGTCCACCCAAAAATATATTTTACTGATAGTAAATTTTTTTTCTAACAGTTTCGTGCCTGCAGGGTAGCTCCAAATTGGTACTCCCTCTGTTTCTAAATATTTGACGCCGTTAACTTTTTTAAATATGTTTGACTGTTCGACTTATTCAAAAAATTTAAGTAATTATTATTTTTTCCTATCATTTGATTCATTGTTAAATATACTTATTTGTATACATATAGTTTTACATATTTCATAAAAAGTTTTGAATAAGATGAACAGTTAAACATGTGCTAAAAAGTCAATGGGTGTCAAATATTTAGAAACGGATCGGTAGTTTCTTACAGTACATGTATACGTATTGGCATGATCTAATGAAATAAAGAGAGAGAGCAAGATGATATTACGTACAAGCAAATGAATACAAGAAAGAAAAAGACGTGGGCTGCAAAGCAAAGGTCCTCTTTTAACTTCGGGTGTTGTTTGTCTTTTCTTTATGTTGCTCTTTTAAGATAATGTTATATGTGAAGTGAGTCTAAACTTCTTTTTTTTTTTTCGATCCAGCATGTTGTGTGTAAAAAAATCATGTGGCAATGATTAAAGCCACTGTAATTGTGATCTAAACTTTACGTGTGTTTTTCTGTTGTTATAAATGAAACCAGGGAGTACTTTCTTCCGTATGGGAAAAGAAGTCTTAGCTATATATATTTGCCAACAGAAAAAGCAACGGTACAACTGCAAGTGAAAGGTGCCATTAATATTATATTACTATTTTTTTTCCCTTTGTGATCTAGACATTACATGTGTTTTCTGTCAGCTTGCTAGCTATTCCTGTCCACCCATAAAAATATATTTTATGATGGCAAAATATATTTTTCTAACAGTTTTCCATATTGGTAGTGATGTCCTACAATATTACATATGTACAAATAAGAAAAATCTAAGTAATTAATATATATGTATATAATATTAATATTATATATATATATATATAAATTTAACAATGTAGTAGGTTTTTCATTAAAAACCCATTTCATGCAATAATACTTGTATATATATTTATTGTTTGAAAAATAACTAATAATCAAACATGTGTACTAGAGAATAATGATTTGATGTCAAAAGTATCAAAGGAAAAAAATGGAGGCACTATAGTTTGGACTTTGGTGGAGTAGTCATTAATCATTAATGGTTGCAACCAGTTAGCATTTAGCAACACCCCTAGTCGTTTTAAATACCCAGCATATATCATATCATATCATATATATCACCAACACTGACACTTTGACTGTGAGTGACACCCCCGCATATATACACCACTACACAAGCAACGCCACGGAGTCGATAGTCATGACGACGACCAACGGCGGTGGCGTAGATCCTCCACAATGGCCGGAGGAGGAGGAAGACGAAGAAGATGCAGCCGCGGGGAGCAGCTGCCGCGTCACGGCGACAAACGGGCACCACCACCAGCAGCAGCTCGTCGTCTCCGGCGAGCTGGAAGGAGGCGGCGGCGGCGGCCGTGAGAAGGAGGACGACGAGCTGAAGCGGAAGTGGGCGGCGATCGAGAGGCTGCCCACCGCCGACCGGCTGCGGTTGTCTCTCCTCTCCAGTACTCGCGGCGGCGGTAGCAACGGCGATGTGAGCGAGGGAGGCGGAGGAGCAGCGTCGTCGGAGTTGGAGGTGGTGGACGTGCGGGGGCTGGGTGCGGCGGAGCGGCGAGCGGTGGTGCAACGGCTCGTCGCCGACGTCAAACACGACCATGTCCGGATGCTCAGGAAGCAGCGGGAGAGGATGGAGAGGTAACGATCGAACACCTATATCTTTTTCTCTTAAGAAAAAGATGTAAATTATGTACAAATTTTCATTACAAAATAGTAGTCAAATTTGCATATTTTGTTTAAAAAATAGTAGTCAAAATTTCATTTTTCAACACGTATTTTACACATTAAATTTCATATCTATCGTTGTAAATTAAATTATATAAGTTTAATTTAATTTCACTATGAATTCTAAATCTTATCCTATAATCCTAACTTTTACTAGTGGATATTTAACATTTGCACGTATAGGATTCCCTGCAGCTTTACTAGTGGCAGACATAGGATGGTTGTGTCATCAATAAAAAATATGGAAAATTCTAAATTACAAAAAGTGATAAACTGTAGAAAAATATAGCAGCAAAATATTTATCTTTCTAGTTTGATATCATTTTGGAACATATAATATAATATATGTGCTTTTAAAGAAATAGAATTTGCTTACGAAAGAAACAGGAAAAAATCAAGAGAGGAAAATCGGTACAAAAGCTGGTGTCGTAGGAATGAAACACCCCACCTGAAGTCTTAATCTTAAGATTATGAGAAGTGGACTTATGAGAATATGGAAAAATCAGCTTAATTTATTTTCTGAATTATATAATTACAGCTTCTCAAAATTTAGATAAAAAGTTGGATTATTTGGAAAAGCTCTTGATTCTAATTAAGAGAATCTGCAGTGGTTAGAAACTTCTTAAACCGATCCAGTTTAATTTGACACTCTAGAGTATAACTACATTATTATAAAAATATAAAATATGAGTATTCAGTTGAATATCGAATGTTGAGAGGTCCCGCTCTTGACTATATATATATATAGGAGGTTCTTGGAAAAAGCAAGTGCTCAGGTAACGACTAACGAATATAGGAGGCAAAATAATTCAGACAAGCGAAAGCAACTCCACTGACCAAAATTTGAATCGTACGCAGCTTCAATGGGTCTCTCTCAAAATATTCAACACAAGATTTGTTTTTTATAGGACAAATACTCTTAGTAAAACAGTACTCCATGTGTCCAAAAATATAAGTTTTAGACATTAATAAAATGGCTATTAAGGAGAGGGATAAAGAAAAGTTTGTTTCCTCGATGTCTGTGAGGTATAGATCTAAACTAGATGAAACTGGGTGTTTAGATTCGGGGTGTAAAGTTTTGACGTGTTACATCGGTATTATATAGGGTGTCACATGGGGTATTCGGGCACTAATAAATAAACTAATTACAAAATCCGTCAGTAAACCGCGAGACAAATTTATTAAGCCTAATTAATCCATCATTAGCAAATGTTTATTGTAGCACCACATTGTCAAATCATAGAGTAATTAGGTTTAAAATATCCGTCTCGTAAATTAGTCGCAATCTATGCAATTAGTTATTTTTTTAGGCTATATTAAATACTTCATGCAGGTGTTCAAACGTTCGATGTGGCTGGGTGAAAAATTTTGGGGTGGGATCTAATTAGGGCCTAAGTAGTTTAGTAATTAATGTATTAAGATTTACTCTCTCTTTCCCAAATTGATCATCACATATGTTTATTCATCAAAACCAAGAATAATTTAAATCACATCAATCAAGACACCATGGACACATTCTCCCACAACTAGGAAGGTAGCTCGCGCATTCGCGCGGGCATGTGCTATAGATTGCATTTGAAAAATTCTATAGGCGGAATATCAACTGAATGACACCTGCTATGTTTCAAAAGTACTATTTCTCCATAAGTTTTCTTCCTCGGCAATGCTTAGATATGTTTTTTCCAAACTATTTGTTAGCTTTTAAAATATATAATATTTAATACATCCATATAAACAATTATATATGATCTTTGCATTATTAATATGTTTTGAAGAACATATAATTTGTCTTATTTAATTGAATGCTTACTGGTTATTTTAACAAATCCTAAAAAACTTTATTAGTTAAAAATTAGAAGATGGATGAATTGAATAAGAGAGGACATGAAGAGAGATTCGAAGAGGAGAGAGTAAGCGTGCATACAATTATAATAATTTTTACAGGTTATTGTGTTTTAGTTGCTATTACTTTATTAACTAAAAGTACAATAAAATACTTATTGATTGATCAAATCTAACTTTTTTACTCGTCTTTTCCTACATTATTCATAGTTCATATTAAAAATTATAAACATTATAATGTTATTTTGACTCATTATAATGTTAGAATGGTGATTTAATTTTTTTGAACATTACTTTCGAGTTAGGGTCTTTTAAATTTTATCATTATAGATCGAATTTAATTGCTGTGAAGTTATATACGATGATAAAATCCATGTCAATATTTTTTAATGATTTTGTAATTGTTTGTGTGACACGCAAAAGTCAGAAAATATAGCCCAAAGTGACATATTTTTTTCAAAGTTGAATTACAATGGTATGGGTATTTAAATGTAAAAAAAATCTAAAGACATAAGTGGATCAAATATTAGTTGTATGACTTAGATGCTATAGTCACTTTTTTTAGCATAACTTTTTCTTCCGGCTATATTCTTAAGTCTATCTTCCCAACTTTACCTCTATCTTTTTTTCCACGCACACTTCCTAAACTACTAAATGGTTCTTTTTAATCTACTTTTTCATTTTTTAAGCTAATACTTAATTAATCACGCACTAATGTGTGCTTCATGTTGTGTGCCAAAGAGGAGGGATTCCCAACCCCCTCCTTCCCAATATTTCTCATAGTTATTCTCATTTTATTTTAGGATTGTAGATCTATTTTAGTTGTTATGTTGTTATGTATGATGATAATATCTATATTATTATTATTTTATATTCTTTTATAATTGTTTGAATAGCACGTAAAAGTCAAGAAATATAACCCCAATGGCATTTCTTTTCAAAGTTGAATTATAGTTGAAATAATTTAAAGATATAAGTAGATAAAAATTAATTGTATGATTTAGACATTATAGTTGCCTAATTGTTTAACACAAAATTTTTGCTTTTCTAACCAATAAAGCATGAAAATAGGAAAAGAAATATGTGAAAAGAGGATAAAAGGAATTAAAGGGAAAGGGGACGGACGTTTCACGTATGTACGTTTTCTATATATTAAAAAAAACACACGTAAGTACGTGGCCTAGGTGGGCCCGGGTTTGAGAGATGACTTTTTTTCTTGAAGATTATAAATAATAGGTCCACCAAAATTAATTAAAATCAAGGACATATGTCTAATGATTGTAAATAATAGGTCCACCAAATTGAACGAAAATCAACGGCTAGATGTTTCTTTTTTTTTTTGAGTATTTTTAGGATTTTCACTCATTTATTAGTGTCCCGTGACGGTTTAGAAACGTTAAAATATTTAGTCTACCAATTTATGTGAAAAATAGTTGAGATAGATCTTATATTTCTAATTTAATGCGTAAAGAATATAATGCAGTTAGCTTTATTCAAACATAGTAGATATGTATGGGTATGTGTTATACGATGATATAGTCTATGAGATTATCAAAGTTATAATTGTTTAAAATTGTTTATGGAAAATAATAATAAATGTTTATCTCTGTTATACTTGTAAATAAGAGGAAAGCTAGAAGGGAAAAAGGACCGTGATCACTGCTTGCATGCACGTGCGTACTTGATATGTACGTACAATGTGGGACCATTATATGTCATAAGATCATCTAATCTAACGGTTTATAGTATTGGACCCATCAATTTAAGTGAATATCAATGGTTAGATGTTATTTTAAATCTAATTTATTAAAGCTCCACGTGGCAGCTTAAGAGCAATTATAGGACGACTTAAGAGCGTTTGTAGAAAGTTTAATGGATTTTAGTATATAATAGATAGATACATGCATTGATTAAAACACCTGGCCAATTACACCTTAGCATACACACATTTTTTTCATACTGCATTAATTGTATTACGATGGAATCCGTGTCCATGTGATTATATGATGATCAATTTGAGAAATTTTGAATTATATTATATGATGATCAATTTGAGAAGGAGGGAGTATAAAGGCCCTGTTTGGAAGATTAGCCCAGGGCTAATTTTAAGAGCTAATGTTTAGTCATGAATTGGTAGGCTAAACATTAGCCTAGGGTGGTATGTTTGGATCCATGGGCTAATTCAAGGTTAAAAGTTGGAGAGAGAGTAGAAAGAGAGGAGAGAGAAGGAGAGAGAGAGCTGCTTTTTGATGGTCCCCATATAAAATTAGCCCTATTAGCATCCCTTGGAGGAGCTAATGTTTTGAGGGGGGCTAATTCACATTAGCTCAAAATTAGCCCACCTGTTTGGATTCTCGAGGACTAATTTGAGGCTAAAAATTGAGGGCTAAACATTAGCCCATAAAATCAAACAGGGCCAAAGTTAGGACAAATATGTTGAGATTTAATAAAGTAGGGGACACATATGTTGAGACATCGATAAAGCTGAGAATAAATGCATTACTGTTTAATAAAGTGAATGGCTTTTTTTAGTTTTTAAATTTTCATAGTGGTACGTGTAACATGAAAAATAAATTTATTTTAGAAAGAAGGTACGGAGTAATACTGTTACTTGCATGCATAACGTGAGCGCTTGCCGCGAGACCCCACACACGAACATTTTCCAAAATAGTTTTCCAAGTTCTAACAGTTTAGGACTGTTGTAACTTGCTATAAGTCCAAGTTCCAATAGATTATGTCCACACAGATACATTTAGTTTAGGCTTTTCAAAGTTGGACAAAAAGTTTAAAGACATGAGCCATGTGTTTAGTTGTGTATGCTTAATTAATATCCTTTTACACAAGATCTTGTGCCAAGAATTTAATTATTTTGTATAAAACGTTTCACAATTGGAGTTATCAATTTCACACAACAGCCATTTTTCACAATTAGGAAAATGTCTCTACAAGGTATATTTGTCGTAGTGAAATTTATAACTCCAATTGTGAAATGCTTTACAAATATATCTTGTAGAGACATTTTCCTAATACTATAGAGATATTTTTAAAATGTCTTTACAATGTTATGGAGATATTTTGAAGAGTGTCTCATAAGTGTCTTTTGGTAAATTGTCTCTACGAACTAAGAGACATTTTATAAGATGTCTTTATGCAAATAGAGGCACTTTGTAGAGGCATTAATATGTTGTGGCAACTATAGTAAATCAATATGAAAAAAAAGAAAAATACTATCCCTTACCCATCCTTAAACTCATGCCCTCTTGAGTTCACCATTTTTATCTTCAATGCATTAACCATCTCAACCTCATTTAATTACATGTAAATATGTGATTTGTGTTACTTATATCTACTTACTTGATATATATTAATATTTGAAAAAATGATTTGACATATGAGACTAATTTTAAAGTACCAAAAAGATGTCTCCACAAGATAAATTTAACAAAGTATGCTAAAAATGTCTCTAAAGTGTCTCCAGAGTAAAAATATTTTAGGCGATTTTGAAAGTGCCTCTAAAAAGTGTCTTTAGATGATAGAGCTTCAAAACATAGAGACAGTTTCTCTACAAAAGAGTTACTACATAAGGTTTTTATTGTAGTGGGAGTACAGTTTATAAAAAAGTTCAATAAGATCAAACTACACAAATCCAACCTAATTTGTTTTCTAAAATATTTCATTATTACCAAACATGTAATTTTAATTTATTTTGCCAATAACTTTTTTAACTATACAGAAGACAAATACATACCACTACGCACGTACTACTGCCCACCTGTGAGTGCCAACGACTTTCGTCAAATTCCTAACCTCATTATAAAGGTAGCACACCCTCGCGAACATAATATTCATCGGCATCACGATACCAATATACACACACAATATGAGTATGCCTCTCTAACATATGCTTGAAGAGATGGCAACCATCACAAATCTCTAACTTATTAAATTCATATTAAAAGTGCACTGTGCACGTCAGAATTGAGGTTAATGCATTTGGTTTTACTTGAATAGTTATGCACATTTGATGTTTTGTATTTAAATCTTACAGATCATTGCAATTACAATTTTATGCTACTTTATTTCCATCGCTAGTCGATCTAAGGACCTATATTTGTCCTGCTCATGAGCTGCTCGTGTGATAATTGTTATAAGAAAAACTGTGCTCATCATAACTGTTAGAAATTTGGTCATAATTCGGCATATTATAATCCAAAATATTAAGACAATAAACATGACATTTGTAATTTGAGTAGATCTAGTGACAGTGCTAGATGTGTACAACATGAGCATGCTTAATATAGAATAAGCATCAACATAGATAAGAGAACACAATAATATTGCGACAGACAGTTGTAGGAAACGAAGAACGAACGGTAATAACGAAACGTTATACCCGAGAATGGCCTTCCGCTGGAGTTTGAGCCAGTATTGCCTCCGTTGGTGTTGACGAGAGGCTCCTTCTCCTTGTCTCCAGTGTTGTTGTTGTCACCAGTCGTCGACATGTTGGTGAAGATGATGCAGAGCAGTCACGCTTAAAGCGCTACCCAAAAACTTGATCGCCCGCCTACCCGTGCAGATTCTCAAGCGGACGGAGTTTCGAAGGCACCTGCTCGTTCCGATCACCCGTGTGCGCGGGATGAACAGAACCAGGGAAACAGAGAGACAGCGTAGGAACAGAAGGAGAGTATCGCCAAGGAACAATAGTAGGAGGAAGACACACACTTTGAGAGCCTCTACCTTGCGTTATATGTAGAGAGAGAGATCTCCATTACCACACAAATAAATCTCATTTGTTGTGAAGGTTACCACAAAATAAATCTCATTTGTTATGAAGGTTACCACATAATGAATCTTTCATTTGTTGTGAAGGTTACAACAAATAAATCTCTCATTTGTTGTGGATGTTACAACACAATGAATCTCTCATTTGTTGTGGAGGTTATAACACAATGAATTTCATTTGTTAATGGTGACTTTATTCTCGTATGTTACAAAACGGAAGAGCAGCAGGCAGGCTCGGCTCGGTCGGCTGCCTCGCCTCGCTACGCCCACGGCCGAGGCCGACTCGGCATGCGCGCATGCATGTGGCAGTCCAACCATCACCTCAACCGGTCAACAGGGAATCTCTAATATCACCCTATCTAAGTTGAGGTTCTTCCACCTAAATTTTCAAGGCAGTATTATTCTCTCTAACATTACTTGTGAGCTCTTGAGATTTTAATTGAATTAAATTGGGCCTAGCCCATTTATTCCAACAATAACGTCATGTTTTTCAGCTTGGCAGCAAAAAACCCACTTCCTATGTGTTTAATGAGATTTGCACATCTAAAACAAGAAGAATGATTAAATTATACCCTTTCACGAGCTATAGTATACTCGGTAAATTAGGGGAAATTTTGCTAGTGGACATTGTGACTTCGCGGTTTTAGCTGTATGACACAACACGGAGTGACTTTTAGGAAAAAAAACGCTTCCAAAAGTTCGATATTTGCTGGTGGACACCGTACCCATTAAAATAATATTTTTCGGTTGAAGAGAAGAGAGAAATCGTGTAAAATATCAAAAATACCCTTGGCGCTACATGTTAGCTCTCCCATCTCTCTTCTTTCTCTATCCCTTCCTTCTCTTCTCCCTCTATCCCACATGTCAGCGATGACGGGGGTAGGCGAGGTCCGGCGGCGGCGGGAGGGCTAGGGTGGAGCAGCCGCAGTGACGTGCGGGCGAGGGCGAGGTCCGGCAGCGGGAGGGCGAGGGCGGAATAGCCGCGGCTCCCAAGCAGCGGCGCCGGCCAGACAGCAGGCGAAGTCTGGCGGTGGCAGCTGCGTGTGGAGGAGCGGCGGCGCGGCTGGACGGCGATAGCTACAGTGTGTGGAATGAGGAGGCCACCTTTCACACGATTTCTCTCTCCTTCTCAATCGAAAATTATTATTTCAATGAGTGCGGTGTCTATCAGCAAATATCCAACTTTTGGTAGTGTTTTTCTCCGAAAATCACTTCGTGTCGTGTCCTACAGCTAAAATTGCGAAGTCACGGTGTTAGCAAAATTTCCCTTTCTTAAAACATGGGAATGGATAGATTTTCATCGAAGGGAAATATTTTAGTTATCCGTAGACGGTCGCAAATAACAATGGGGTTCAAGCAGGATTTCCTGGTGCGATAACAGTAATTAATGGCTCGGTACCAAGTTCAAATGGTTTAAAAATAAATTTCATCCATTTTTTTTTGTTTACCATAGTAATCACACATATAGAAGTGCAACAACGTATTAACGCACATAGGGTGAGAGTGCCGGTGTAAAATGTTTCCAGAGAAATCATAATTTTAAGAGTAAATTTCATAGAACCTCAATTTTTTAAAGTCTAATTAAGTTACACAAAACCATAAAGAGTTTGGTACGTTACACGTAACCTCGGGTAACGTGATCCTAAAGTTTCACAAAACCACACCGTTAACTATTTTTAGCATACTTCTATCTCAAACTTTAAAAAGAGAATATAACATTTATATGATAGATAAAATTCAAATAAATTTAAAATATGACTATAGAACTCAAAAGTGTAGTAGATCAAAGTCAAAATAATCAGTAGTATAGTTCCGTGTAAGATCATAATACTTAGTTTATATGTCACTTATCAAAATAAGTGTAATTTTGTGTAACTTAGACCGATGGGGTTTTCAAAGATTTTCTCTAATTTTAAAAATGTGGCACATATAATCCACGCATTTAAATCCGCTCCTGTATAAGCTAAAATGAGTGAAATCATGCTGCCGTCCGAAATGCACGCAGGGTGGGAGTGCGGCCGCCGACGGTGGAGGTGCGGTGGCGCGACGTGTGCGTGGAGGCGGAATGCCAGGTGGTCTCCGGCAAGCCGCTCCCGACGCTCTGGAACACCGCGCTCTCCAGATTCTCGGTAAACCAAACCAGCACCCGCTCTCTGCCCCACGATTCCTCCCCCCCTCATCTCTCTGTCCGTTGATGCGATGCCTGAGACGCACACCACCTGTTCGTTCAAATGCCCCAGCTGCTCGCGGCCAAGCTGGGCTTCAGCCATCACCAGTCCAAGGTCCAAATCCTCGAAAATGTCAGCGGAATCATCAAGCCTTCCAGGTAAATTGGAAGTTAATTGGATTGGTGTTTAGGTTTTCAGGCCATATGCGAGATGCTCAACAGCTGAACTATATATGCTGCAGGATTACTCTTCTGCTTGGACCCCCAGGGTGCGGCAAAACCACACTCTTGAAAGCACTTACTGGAAGGCTCAATAAAAGCCTCAAGGTATGCGTGGTTGCTACCGATCACAATTCACCCTGCATAATTGTGCACCTCTGCTACACTGTACCATCTTTATACGTTTTTTTTTTAATTTCAAACACATCTATTAAGTTGCTCATATGGTCAGTTCAGGGCCTTCAGGCCATATGTAAGATGCGCAACCACTACCAGTTGCATCTTGTTCCCTTTTTTGTTGTATGTAGGTTTAGAAACTGTAAACATATTGGATGCAATTACTAACCAGCAAACATGCGTGCTGTTGCAAATTTAGTATATATGCACGTCTGTATTGCAGGAAACAGGAGAAATTGAGTACAATGGTGTGAAGCTAGATCAGTTCGTTCCAGCAAAGACATCAGCTTATGTAAGTCAGTATGACCTTCACGTTGCTGATATGACTGTGAGGGAGACGCTCGACTTCTCAGCAAGATTTCAAGGCGTTGGCAGCAGAGCAGGTGACTAAGTTAATACCCAATGTAATAAAGACCTTAATTTCATGAAAACTTAGCTACTCTTAACTAAGTGCTATAACTTTGTTGTATAAACTAGAAATCATGAAGGAAGTGATTAAAAAGGAGAAGGAGGCTGGGATTACCCCTGATCCTGACATAGATGCATATATGAAGGTAAATACTAACATTCTCGCTCACCAAAAAGGGGGAAAAATGAAAAGGAGAAAAATAAACTGACCTTCTTGTATTTGGTTGTGTTGCATTTTATAAGCTTTATAGATTGTAATGTAATTCTGACAATAGCATAACAAGAATGGAAATTATGATCCTATGAAAACAAGAATGGACACCTGTCGATTTTTTAATTAAAATTATACCATATATGTAAACTGCAGCACATTTTCTTGTTGCAACTATTAGCATGTTACAATTGAGCTATCCTTTCATAGGCAATATCTATGGAAGGTCTACAAAGGAGCATGCAAACGGACTATATTATGAAGGTAGATTCTGCTCCAAACATGAATGTTATGGATCCAGTGCAATATTTTCTCCAGTGCATAATCTCTTTTTTACCTAGTAGATCATGGGACTTGACAAATGTGCTGATGTAAAAGTGGGAAATGCCATGAGAAGAGGTATTTCAGGTGGTGAGATGAAGAGACTTACCACAGGTGATTTCAATATATACAAGAATATATCAGTTCTGTTATACTACCTGAACTATAATACAATGCCCTCTCATATAATACTGTAGTCATCACTCATCACATTAAAAATGGAAAATCATTGACCAGAATATAATTCAATGCTTTCTGTTTAAATTTATGATTTCAATGCTATTCAAATTGTTTCCTGATGCAGAAATCACCTGTTACGACTAGAAGGACATAACACTAGGTTTTACAATCCTAATGTTTCACAAAACACCAATCTCAAGGAAATTCCAGCTGAACTGGCAAAATGGTCACTAAATAACTCGGAGCACTACCTTGTGCTCTTCGGGCTTCGGCCCTCTACAATGTCCTGCAGGATTGTCACTACAGTTGGACCCAACTTCTCAACTCAGCTGGATTTCCTTATGGGTCAGTAACACTTAGAAACAAAAACGTGGGTAGTGTTCCTCAAGACAATATTGCTCAGATCCTATGCAACTATAGATATAGAATATCTGGTTTCCGTAATTCACCCTATTCTTTATTGGCATGTACTACTATAGTGTTATAATTAATGAAACAACGTGAGTTGCAAATGCTGCAAAAATACCTTTATGATGAAAACATGAAATCCACCCTGCTGAGATATTAAATTTACCCTGTTAATTATAAATTTATTCAGTGATGGATGTTTATATTCTTTTTTCCTTGACTACTTGTCTTACAATCAGGGGAGATGATAGTCGGACCATGTAAGGTGCTCTTAATGGATGAAATATCAACTGGGTTGGATAGCTCCACAACCTTCCAAATTGTTTCTTGCCTCCAACAGTTGGCACATATCTCAGAGTATACCATACTGGTTTCACTCCTTCAACCAGCACCAGAGACATACGATCTTTTTGATGATATTATCTTAATGGGAGAAGGAAAAGTTGTATATCATGGACCAAAGAATCTCATAATGACCTTCTTTGAGTCATGTGGGTTCAAATGCCCAGAAAGAAAAGGACCTGCTGACTTTCTTCAAGAGGTATTTCATAGATCACTTGTCAACAAAAATCTGACTAAGGATTGTGTGATGCAAAGCAAACACCAAAAGCATATAGCAGTTCCTTTGCTCTGGTGCTATGACCTGTACTTATTTCATAAAATTCAGTGTAACATAAAATATACGTGGGATCCTTCATTTCACTAAAAAAGAGGTGGGCCTAAAAAAATCAGAACTGAACCTTTCTAGTTTTTACAAAAAAAAATATAATCTTTCAATTGATGCAATCAGGAACATAGTCTAATAGCATCTAATCTACATTTAACTTAGTATATCATTTAGTGAAATATTCATCTATTTGAAAGAATATATTATAGGTCACTAAAATGATCTGATTAACCTTTCTTTTGTGGAGAATTGGTTCAACATTCAACATTTGTGCATTGTACAAGAGCATTATGTCTTCTAAATATTCAATAAAGAACTACAACAGCTTTTAATATGTAAGAATGCTTAGATTACGTAATCTGGATTTGTCTGATTAGTATTTGTTCTGGCATACCATCAGATACTAATCTTTTGAATATACAATAAAAACCTACAACAGTTATTAACGTGGAATTATCGGATATGGATTACGTAATTTGGATCTTCCTGACAATTGTTGTTTTAAAATACCATGAGATTCTAGTACATCATCATTCTTCCAAAATTGTGAATAGGTGTTGTCAAAAAAAGATCAACAGCAGTACTGGAGTCGAAGTGAACAATGGTACAATTTCATTACTGTTGACCAGTTCTGTGATAAATTCAAAGCATCTCAAGTTGGTCAGAGTCTAGCTGAGGACCTTTCAAAGCTATATGAGAAATCAAAAGCAAACAAGAATGCCTTGTCCTGCAGTATTTATTCATTGTCCAAGTGGCATCTCCTCAAGGCATGTTTTGATAGAGAGCTTCTTCTCATGAAAAGGAATGCTTTCCTCCACATAACAAAAGCTGTTCAGGTCAGTAAGCTCTATGCTTCATAGTGAAAATGGTCTGAAACTCCATTCTTTTGATTACAAAAAACATGCTAACTAGTGGATGTATTTTGTATTACAAGAAAATACCAACTAGTGGATGCATTCTGTTTTACAAGAAACATGCGAACACCTAATTATGTTGAAGCTAAGTTTTGATGAGTTACATTCAATTATAGTTTTATGTCTGCAGAATATCTGTACTAGCTGCAATTAGAAATATTCCAAAACTTTAAGGCAACATTCTGTTTTGTTTTTCTCTCTGAAGGAAACACTGGATACAGCTTAACTTAGAGAATGCAATGATGTGTTTGCTGTATATGTTGTGATTTTTTTCCTATGCTAGATTTAAATCTCTGTCTGGATCACTTGATATTTAAAGGGTCTCTGAAACTGATGGTGGTTCAGGCGCTCAGCTAAGGGATATGCAGATTTAGGCCCTGTTTCTTTCAGCTTGGGATTATTATAATCTAGATTATTGGGAGTAAGCTGAAAGAAACAGGTAACTTATTGAAGTAGCTTATTATAATCTGGAGCCCAGCTTATTATAATCTGATAAGCTCATTTAGGTGAGCTTTTTCTAGATTATTGGGTGAAAAATTACCCACCATGCCACCCCACTCCCTCTTTAGACTTGCAAACCCAATAATCTAGGCTCTAATAATCTAGAAAAGAAACAACTAACCGCTTATTCTACTACAGATTATAACAATCTAGCTTATAGTAATCTAACTCAATAATCTAGATTATAATAATCTTAAGCTGAAAGAAACAGGGCCTTAGTGTAGTTTTAGGTGAGCTCATTGGTGAAGTATTGAAGGGGATAGGCATTGTATGTTCATCACACTCAGTAGAGAGATTTGATAACAAATTTTACTACCTTGTTTTACATTTTACGAACAAAGCAGCCATTATAAAGAATATTATCACACCGCATCTCAGTCTATTCAGCCCCTCCCTCCTACTGAACGTGTCCTTTAAGAACTTGAATAATGAATGCTTGTGTGTTTTTATTTCTTAATGCACTATAGGACTACAGCTATAACCTCTAAGAGATCTGCAGGTGCTGTGTTAGTGGTAAATGAGTATGCCTGACTGATTTAATAATAATAATAATATAAACTTATGCGTGATTTTGCATCTCTGAACATACCCTTCAGAAATTAACACAGTAAATATTTTTACTTCAGCTTGGACTTCTTGCAATTATTACTGGGACAGTGTTTTTCCATACACACAAGAATTTTGATATAGTTAGTGCCAACTATTACATGGGTTCACTCTTCTACGCACTCATCCTGCTGATGGTCAATGGAATCCCTGAGCTGGTCATGTCAATTAGCAGACTTCCAGTTTTTTACAAACACAGAGATCACTACTTATATCCTGGATGGGCTTATGCAATACCAGCTTTTATCCTAAAGATTCCAGCCTCTTTAGTTGCGGCATTATCTTGGACATCAATATCTTATTACCTCATCGGATATACTCCAGAAGCCCCCAGGTACAATACAGTTCTGTTGTATACCTAAGTAGCTAATTACCTGGACATACCAAATAAACTATGGTGTCGTTTTCTGTTGTTGGCTTTGCAAGTTATGCTGCTGTGTGTGAACTAGCTGTACAAGCTTGTAAAAGAAGAGGTCACCTCTATCTTTTACGTATAGCCAACATTATTTTTCAACCGTAATTCCACTATCTGATACCTCCATGATTTCTATATGTCTATCCAAAAGTAGGTTTTAAGACATAAAAAAATGTGTTGTGTTAACATGCATGATTCTTCTGATAGATATTTCCGTCAGCTTCTCGTCCTCTTCCTCGTCCACACAGGAGCATTGTCATTGTATCGATGTGTTGGTTCATACTGCCAAACAATAGCGGTTGGTCCAATTGCTGCCACAATGTCACTTCTAGTCATCCTTCTGTTTGGTGGTTTCCTCATTCCTCGGCGTAAGACACCCCCATGCTTAAACAAACTACATATAGAAGAGTTATATTCTTATAAAAAAATTATTGTACATCACTATTAAAAATATCATCAACACTTCTACAGCATCTATGCCTAATTGGCTAAAATGGGGGTTTTGGCTCTCTCCATTGTCATATGCTGAGATAGGCCTAACTGGAAATGAGTTTTTGACACCAAGATGGCTAAAGGTAATATTTACACAGAAATTCTGAACTGCAATATATGTAAAATTTCAGTGGTTATACTCACATGGTACTAATTTATTATATTGATAGATCACAATATCTGGTGTAACAATTGGAAGGAGGATACTGATAGATCGAGGGCTAGACTTCTCTGTCTACTTTTATTGGATCTCAGTTGCTGCTTTGATTGGGTTTATTTTGTTATACAATATCGGTTTTGCCATTGGTTTGACTATAAAACAATGTAAGTACTTGTCAATGGCTGAAATATCATTTCAATTAAACAAGAATTGAAGATATAATTTGCCTCTCAATTCTAACTGTGAATTGTGAACTTAGCTTAAACTCTGACAAGTAACAAATGAACGTAACAACTGAGATGGAGCAAAATCAATCTGTTCACAAGCACACATTATTTTCCGCTGTTACGTGTGCCATTTATTCTAACCTTTCATGACCCTCCCAGCTCCAGGGGCTTCTCAAGCTATTATTTCTAATGATAAGATAAGGATATGTCATGGAAGAGACCAAGAAAAGTCAAAGGACATCAAGATTGGGATGAGTAAGTTGCAAGCAGTGACTGCTTTGGTACCTAATAGGATCGATTAGTTTAATTGTAAACTATGCAACTAAGTACAACTCATGCTACTAACAGAAAACAGGTGGACTGATTTATGTAACCAAATCTTGTGCAGGGAGGATGGCATTACCTTTCACACCCCTTACTATATCGTTTCGAGATGTGAACTACTATATAGACACTCCTCCGGTAATTAACATACAGTATTAGCATGTAGACACCCGTCCGTCAATGATATATACATTTAAAGTAATTCCTTATGATCACTATTTTGTAATAATGAATAGGAATAAGGTATTACTAGCTAAAGTTAAGGCCAATTTGCAGTTCTGGTGATCATGCCAAGTAAAGTGGCACCTTAACTACCAAGAGTCAAGACAACTACTAATTGGATAAGTCTATGATTGATACATCAACACATGGAGGATAGTTTGTGCTTACCAATGAACTAAAAAGAGAGGGATACACAATTTATTTATTCAACGGTGCTGCACAGATACCCCTGTCTCCCATATAAACTTGCAAATGAAAACTTAATAGTGCTTCTATGTTTTCTTGAAAATACTAGATTCAAAATAATGTATGAACACACGAATTGAAAGCATTATGTTTTTTATGATAAAGGAACTGTTCTTGCTTCAGGAAATGAGGAAGAAAGGTTACATGGGAAGAAAACTACAACTGCTCCGGAACATCACAGGGGCATTCCAGCCTGGGATCCTGTCTGCACTAATGGGTGTTACTGGAGCAGGGAAAACAACCCTCCTCGATGTTCTTGCTGGAAGGAAAACTGGGGGTGTTATTGAAGGAGACATAAGAATAGGCGGTTATCCTAAAGTTCAACAAACATTTTCTAGGATATCAGGCTACTGTGAACAGAATGATGTTCACTCCCCACAAATCACAGTGGGGGAGTCTGTAGCATATTCGGCCTGGCTACGCCTTCCAGCAGAAATTGACACAAAAACTAGAAAAGTGAGTTATGTTGTTATTTTGAAGAAATTGCAGTTATAAATAAAAAAGAGAGATTGTGCAAATGCAAATATAAGAAAAAATTGTATGTACAGGGTGAAAGTTTCACCTCTTCTTATTTTAGATGCAACTGAGTAAGAACAGTTTATATGAAAATTTGAGTTCTGCTGACCCCTATTATTTTTCTTGTAGGAATTTGTTGACGAAGTTCTTGAAATAATTGAGTTAGACGAAATTAGAGATGCTTTGGTTGGAACACCTGGGGTAAATGGTCTATCTAGAGAGCAACGAAAACGGCTCACAATCGCAGTTGAACTCGTGTCTAACCCTTCAATTGTATTCATGGATGAACCGACATCAGGCTTGGATGCAAGAGCAGCTGCTATTGCCATGCGTGCAGTGAAGAATGTGGCAGAAACAGGTCGAACTGTTGTGTGCACAATTCATCAACCAAGTATCGAAATATTTGAAGCATTTGATGAGGTAATTACCATGTGTTGTGTGTGTGTGTGTGTGTAACCTTCTCAATATATACTAAAAGTTCTAGTGACAATATATAGAATTTTTGACCTTGAAAACTGCCAACAATTTATAGAATTTTGAGGAATACTTGTGTGTCCCCCAATGGGACCTCACACCTAGTGCCATCTTGATCAATACTAACCCTTACTAAACTAACTCAGGAACACTACCCCACAGATGAGCCAAAGAGGTTTATTATGCACATCTTGTTACATATTTTAAGAGCATAAGTAGGATATAGAACTTCAGTATATCATTTAATCAACAACTACTAACATATTACAGCATCAGCATCCGGTTCTCTAGCTTCTCCTTGATGCAATATTAAGTAATGTTGATTGCCAATGCAAAAATATCTTTGTTGTCCACATTGCTACAATCGGTTTATTGGCATAAGAAATCTTTCCACTTTTAACCTGTTCAAAGCCCTTTCCCAGGCCTATCATTCTAATAACCGTAGACCTGATACAGTTTCCATGTCTGTCCTACTATGGGGTCATGATATTTTGACTGAACAGCCCTTGCCTTAGAAATATCATGTCTTTTGTGGTGTAAAGGCACCCAGCGAGTATTGCAATAAAAACACCCATTAAAATGTATCACCTGACTAAACAGAAAGCTTATGTTTTTCATCAATTTGCAATACAACAATATGCAAGTATTCATGTTCCCCTCCACACACACACTAAAGTTTAGTTACTTCACGTAATAATTCATATCAGAGTGAAGGTACAATATATTTTTGTTTCACATGTAATACTTTGTAGTTAATGCTGATCAAAAGGGGTGGAGAGTTGATTTATGCCGGGCCACTTGGACAACATTCGTGCATGGTCATTCAATATTTTCAGGTAACTATCAACCACACCCTTGTAAAAATCTAGTGAAATTCATTGGCACAATGAAAAAAACACTCAACTCTATGGGGAGAAATGTCCCTTGAGCATTGCCAATAGAAGTCGAGGAAGGTGCTAACTGCCAAACGCTAGAGGCCCAGGATGGAATTGCGTGTAACTCTGAAAGAATCTTACATTTAGTGCATTCGCTTGCCCCACCCACAATCCCTAAGTATTTTACATTTCTATGGAACAACTTGTGTCATTATCTAAAAAAAATACAAGAGTTTATTTTATACAAGGGTATTGCATGTTCATATCTTCTCTTCTTTATCTTAAAGTATTATTTTTGTTGAATGGGAAAAATAGGTAATACCGATCAATTTAGGTTAGAAGACCAATGAAGCTTCACTATAGTACATATTTTCACTTTTGTGCCTACAATTGCTACAGATATTTTGTGATTAGTTCCAATTTGTCCTTTAGTTCTTTCTTTTGATGTGACATTGTTGAAGACGCAGTCATTCCGGTGTTCCCAAATTTTCCAAGCCACTAAGATAATCAGAGAATTCATCCCTTTCTTAGCTTCCTTAGAGACACCTCTGACCACTTGGGACCACCAGCTAGAGAAACGCCCTGAGGAAGGTTGAGGTGCTAAATCCACCATGCCTATCTTTTCCATAATTAGAAACCATATTTGATGGGCGAATACGCAAGGCACAAGGATGTGTTGTATTGTCTCATCCTGTTGATCACAGAGAGGGCAAACATCTGGGTGTGACATCCCAAACTTCTCAAGGAGATTCGATGTCCAACATCGGTTATTCACTGCCAACCACAAGAAGAACTTACATTTAAGGGGGCACCCAACTCCTCCATATTCTCTTCCATGGGGCAAATTTTATCGACCCAATGAAATAGGTGTGGTAAGCAGAGTTGCTTGTGTAAGTTCCTATTTTCGGAAACTTCCAAGTGTGTTGGTCAGGGACATCCTGTTATATGATTAGTCCATCAACTAAGTTTCATAGTTGCAGGTACTCGACTAACACTTGTATAGAGAGACTTCCAATAATGTCACCAACCCAGCTTCTGATCACCAACACTTGTATAGGGAGTTGTTGCGCATCGCCTCGGCGACGTTTTTTTCTTTCTGTTCTCTCTTTTTCCCAATGTGTTCCTTTGTGATGCACTCTGTTGTACGTACTTTCTCTTCTCCTTAATGAAATGAAACGCATGGCTCTTGCGTTTTCGAGAAAAAGAAGTTCTTTCTTTTGATTTAACCTTCTCAAGATAAGTAGGCATGCATGTCTATTATCCTACAACAAAAGATAAGTGTTTATTGGCTAAGCCTTTTGCAATCCCCTTAATTTTGGATCATCCTTTACTATATGATAGTTTGAATCTTCTTTTATATGTGCTATCTCCCTCTTTTTCTGATTTTCGTTGTAAAAAATGTAACTAGAACTATTTGCCTTCTTTTATGTTTTTTTTTAAATGTGTATATTCTTAACACATAGTCATTGTTCCATTGTTCATTCTCTGTGACACCGAATGTACATTCCACATTTTCACTTTTTGTGATAAGCGATATTAAACATAATTTGTCTGTTCTAGTTTAGTATAAGTGTTCTTTTTTTCAGTCAATACCAGGAGTACCCAAGATCAAGGACAACTACAATCCATCAACATGGATGCTAGAAGTTACTTCCACATCCATGGAAGCTCAACTTGGAGTAGATTTTGCACAAATTTACACGGGATCATCAATTTGCAAGTAAGTTTTGTAGAGCTCTCACAGTTATTAGCTCTACATCGTGTTCATTTTAACAATGTCTTTTTTTTTCATGAGTAAATATTATGCAAGCTGAGAAACAAAGCCATGCACATGTCATTAAAGGCAGTTTTGCTTAGTATGAAATTTTAGCATTGCCTACCGTACTTTACATAACTCTAGCTAGCTTTCATTCGGAAGGCAATAACTTGACATAATATTTTTCCTAATAATAAGTACTGTGAATTGTGATTGAAGGGACAAGGATGAGCTGATAAAGGGCTTCAGCATGCCACCACCAGGTACGAGCGATCTCCATTTCCCAACACGGTTTCCGCAGAAGTTTCTGGAGCAGTTCAAAGCTTGCCTCTGGAAGCAGTTCCTGTCGCATTGGAGAACTCCTTCATATAACCTGGTGCGAATTGTGTTCATGGCATTCTCTAGCATTATCTTCGGCGTGCTATACTGGCAGCAAGGCAACATCAGGCACATGTATGTCAACCATCACTTGATTTAATGTTTTAACCACATCACATGACTAAATTATATTTGCATTTCTAATGACTGGCAGAGAGCCTAGCCTAGGAAAATGCATGATTGCATTAATTCATGTTTTGTTTTTGCATAGAAATGACCAACAAGGTCTGTTCACTATTTTGGGATGCATGTATGGCATCACCATCTTCACTGGTATTAACAACAGCCAATCAGCGATGCCATTTGTCGCCGTTGAACGCTCTGTCATGTACAGGGAAAGGTTTGCTGGAATGTACTCTCCTTGGGCCTACTCCTTTGCACAGGTCAATCAGACTAATTACTACCAATCGCATATATAACATGTATTTCATGTACTGGTTCCAGGGCTCACTGCATCACGCAGTTAATGTTACTGTCTGCAGACTTTCATGTTTTTTCTATGCAACTATGTGATTTGGCAACAGGTTGCTATGGAGATTCCCTATGTTTTGATGCTGGCATTGTTGTTCATGTTGATCGCATACCCGACAATAGGGTATGCCTGGACAGCAGCGAAGTTCTGCTGGTTCTTTTACACCATGTTCTGGACGCTGCTCTACTTCGTCTACTTTGGAATGCTGATAGTATCAATCACCCCCAACCTCCAAGTGGCCTCAATATATGCATCCTCATTCTACATGACACAACACCTCCTTTCTGGCTTCGTCGTGCCTCCTTCAGTAAGTCATGCCCGCTGATACTTATTATTCCTGGATTTTTATCCATCATGCTTATTAATAGTTTGCTCCAATTAATACTAAAGATACATATATATTGGAGATGAATGAAAACTGTTTCCATGCAGCAAATACCAAAATGGTGGATCTGGCTGTACTACATCTCCCCGATGTCGTGGACGCTGAATCTCCTCTTCACCACACAGTTCGGGTTCGCGGACAGCAGTAACATCCTTGTCTTTGGAGAGACTAAACCGATCGCAGCCTTCGTAAGAGACTATTTTGGTTTCCACCGCGAGCTGCTACCACTTTCTGCCATAATATTGGCAGCATACCCTGTCCTCTTCGCCATCCTGTACGGGTACAGCATCTCAAGGTTTAACTTCCAAAAGAGATAGACAGATCAGGGGTGTAAATAGGAAAATTTGAACAGGATAATAACTGAACCACATATCCATTACCATATAAGTTGAGCCGGATTCAAATACGGACTGGATATCTGTTGAATGTGGATACGGATACAGATTCAGATTAGATATTGGTCTGTTTCAATCAGATTCGGTTATCCACTAATTGCAATGATGACAAAAATTTAATAGTCCAAGAGACTTATATACTATTGTATTAAATTTAAGTGAGAAGAAATGTAATGGCAATCTTCTCAGTCCTCTTTGGTTCCAGCAATATGAAGGCTGAACTTCCAAAAGAAAAAACATACTATCATGGCAAAGTTTTATCTTCTGCTCAAAGATATGTACACTGAGATTTAATTTGTATTTGCCTACCAACTGGTAACAGAAGTCAGGGGCCTGTTAAACTTTTCTGGAATTTGCCGTGGATTTAGTAGCTGTTGAATTGGATTCAGCTCTGAGCAATATTGTTCAAGAAAGTTATGTGTGTTCCCAGATTTTTTTGGGCCTTAAGAGCGAGTACAGTATTAGGCATATAGCTTGGGTGTAGGTGATTTCTTGTCTCATATAAGGCTCCTCCAAACTTGAGTTGATCTGGTACTAGTGCAGCACTCAAGGGCTCTGCTTCTGCAAGAGCTTTGGTGTTATTCACAATTGAATATTAGATTTCAACCTAGGCGACGTGGAGGGATGATATCAAATCCTTTTAGAGAACTTATTTATCAAAAACTTATTTCGAAAATGAGTCATTGGTGTGCATGTGGTGTGCGTGTGCCCGGCCTGCTTGAGTGGTCGTGTATATGAGAAGCCGGCTACAGGGCAAACAAAGAGGCATATGGGGATTCTCCAGGAGATGGCAGGCTGCAGTAGGCCAAGGAGTAGACAGATCTATTTGGAATTTTTGAGGAAGAACGACTAGGGTTTTTTGGGTTGGCCTATAAATACCTACTGCCGTCACTGTTACATAAAGGCAGTCGGTAATTTATACTGCAGTTTTCCAACCAGGCTCTAGTCGAGCGCCTTTAGAAATAATATATTTGTATATATACTATCAGTACATTTGTCGATAAAAATTTTCCTAAGAATTGTAATATGTAAATATAGAGTATAATAATAGTATAACTATATTGTAGCTTACATATAACTAGAATGTAACCGGGTATGTAACTTTTATGTAATTTTGAAAAACCGTTAGATTTACTTTTAGATATGTGCAAGCGGAGAAAAAAATCACAATGCACACACAAGTGAAGGATTTTGTCCCGTGACCTCTGCTTCGGCAAAATAGCATGTCATCACTAGATTTTTTTTTTAAAGTTACATCGGAGTAGTTATATGCAAGTTACGATATAATTACACTACAATTACGCTGCATTTACATTTGCCAAATTTTTGACAAATGTATAGCAAAAATATACAGTTTGTGCCAGAGCTTGCTCCGGCCCACCAGTAGGACAAATGTATATGGAGAAGGGTTGCTTAAGTTTGCATATTTTTTGTGTGGATTTAAACTCCAATTCAAGGGCCTTAGATGAAATGGAAGGAACCACCTATGTATTTATCGATAAATTTTCTTCTAAAATTTTGATAGATGTAATTTGGCATGGCTCAAAATTAGGCGCCCGATCTTTAAAAGAAAAAATGGACGCTTTTCACCTCTAATAGAGAAATGTTTCAGCATTGAGATAAAAATGTTTTAATATATTAAAATGATGAAACAAATTTAGATCAAAGATTGAAACATTCCGTTCTTCACTAATGAAATATCGAGCTTGAAGCACTGAAACACCCATAGATGTGCAAGAACCAAGATAAAAAAGTGAAACAACATCAAAGTATCCAGTGCAAATTTTTTTATCCAACCCCAAAAACATTGAAAAAAAACAAATTTTACCAGTTTAGATCTAGCTTCTTTCTCTTCCAGTTACCACCAGCTCCTTCGGTCTCATCTGCAAATACATGCCACCACATAGGCACAAACCCTTCTATCTCCACCGAAGCAGGCAGCCACCGCTCCCCTGGGGCTTCGTCACCTCAGCTACGTCGTCACACTACTCGGGTGAATGGAAGCCACCCCAGCTCCAGATCATGTGGGGGGACCATCATCTTCCTCCAGCTCCCCAGCCTTGAGCTGCATCGAGAGACCCTGCCGGTGAGCCGCCCAGGAGGATGTCCCCACCACTTGTGGCAGCCGCTGCATCCGCCACTTTGTTCGTCGGCCACAAAAACCTGCATGGGAGAGAGAGAGAGGAGCGATAGAAAGGAGAAAGAGTAGGAGGGGAAAAGTGACGGGTGTGGAAATGAGTTGGTTAAGTTATATTGTAGTTATGTATAAGTTATAATATAATTACACATGATTATATTATAATTGCATCTGTCAAATTCTTGAGAGAAAATTATATTTGTCGATAAATATATAGCAAAATTAAAACGGACTTAGCTTAAAAAAACATGCTACGGTTTTTTTAAAGAAAGCTTTCGAATTTTTAGTCATTGGATGGGCTTAGAGATTCATGCTGGGGTTGAGACAAAATTTTGCACACACGCAAGGGGGCAAGACCTGCAGCTTCAGCACTGTATCACATGTTTTATAAAATAAATTCTATCGAGAGTTTTATGTCTATTTCCTAGTAGATGAATAGGATCACGAATCATTAAGGCCGAAAAGCTGAAAGCATCCAAACAAAACATGTAGTGCTACTGTGTACTTCTCACGGCCCATACGAGACCAATCTTGAATTTTGTTCGTTAAATGGACTTCTCGTTAAGAAAGGTGGCCCAAGGTCCACGAACATGCACATTATTTCTTGTTTTGGGAAACTTGTTCTTTCGAAAATGGACACTATAGTCTATGTTTAAACGGTCACACTTGTTCAAAAACAGAAGTCATATATAAGTTATTCTGTTCCTGGCTAGAATATTTCTGACCAATTAATACTACATCTATTTTAAATATATTATACAGTCGAATTTTTAAATTCATCGGTATATTCATGTTTTTCAAAATGTTACTGCAAGTCAAACATACAAGACATGTTTTGATAACAGATCCAGTGATACTCTTTTCGCTTTATAACTGAGTAATTGAATAAATATTGATTGTTAAGGTTTAATTAAAAACATTAACTAGGTCTTATCTTTACTATTATAAAAATTAAAGATGTTTTCGTCGGAATTTTGATACGTCATCCGTATTTGAGTTGATTATATGTCGTCCGTATCCAATGCGACGCCAGTCTAAAATAACTCTTATACACACCTCCCAGCCCAGCCCAGCCCAACCAAATCGGCCCACCCTATCCCACCACCCCATTTCGTGAACCTCCACTCGAAGCCACGCGTGTCCCTTCTCTGATCAGCATCTTTTTTTTCTCTCTTTTTTTTTCCTATTTCTTCTTTTATTTTCTCCCGATTATCCTGATACTTCCCCTCTCCTTCCAACATCCTCCTTTTCTCTTTCGATATTGACAAAAATATGCCGCAACAATTTGTACCTCCGTATATCACCATCACAGACAATGTGTATCCCTTCGCTTCTTACTCTTTTCCCTTTTTTCTTTGCTTATTAGTCAACACTATTTTGATATATAATCAATGTCTGTAATTAATAATTTGTAGCCCGACACTTTTTATACAGTGAATATTAGCATAATTACAATGTAGTTTTTTTAAAAAATTTAAAACTATAATGTAGTTTCAATGCAGTTATATTGAAAGTGTATGTAATTTACATTTGATTGTTTTGGGGTAAAATTTGTGGCACCATATATAAAATATAGGTAGTCCCTTCTCTTTTTTTCTTTTTTCTCTTCTAAATTTCTCTCCTCATAAATATTTTCCTTTTGAAATTATCATCTTTTAAGGTGCATGCAGTATGTTTGTTTCATTGCAAATGCTTTTCATCTGCAATTAAAAAACTTTCACTAATTTAATAATCAATCTTTGATCAATGAGGTATAGAAAAATGCACATGCGTCAACTTATGGAATAGCTATCCAGTCGATTTGTAAGGCTATGGAAAGATGTATATAAGGGTTCTTCGTGTAATGACGCATGAAGCGAGTGCAACATGGTTCAATGATATATATGATTTTTTACTTTATTTTGCCATTATTTTGTTTGTACTGTTTTGGTTTGTCATTTAAATTGGTAAAGTTTTTATCAATTGTGCACATGTATTTTGGCTAGTTCATTAAAAATTCAGAGAGAGTATATTCTAAGGTAATAAAATAATCCAGTCTCTCATGTAGTCCACGGACATAAATTAGTTTACTTACCCTAATTAAATACCACTCTTCTGTTGTGCTCTTTGGCAATGTCAATGGATGGAGTTCATTGAGCTTTAAGCAAAGTGTGATTGATATGTCACCATCGACAAAAGATGGGCTCTGAAAGATTGCAAAGGCCCATGACCATGAGTAAAGCACAAGACAAAATGCTCGGCTGGACTAGCTAAAATAGCTCCCAAGTGTTCCCTCATTTTATTATTATTATATATCTGGTTTCACAAAAAGATCAACATATTGTACACATTAACAAGCCTCTCCTTTCTTTCGTCCTTAAAGCAATTTATAGTTGTGAAGAAAAAAGAGCCCATTATTATCGTAAAGGAGAGCTAGCACCTCCACGTTTAGGTTATTGCTAGTACTACACTGTATTGATTCCTGCCTTTACAAGTAAGTGTACACACCGGTGACTCTACACGCTAAGTACTTGTCTTGCACTGAACTTGCTACCTAGGATTTTCTACTTCTCTAGTGCAATTTTGCTTGAAATCGTCGCCATGTCCTAGCCAACGGCTAGGTGTATCTTCATCCATTGTCAACTTATCCATGTGGATGTAGTAAATTCAGCAATAAGCAACAAGAAGAGATAATTATCTAATTGAGTAATTTTCTGAAAATTACACATGCTTTGAGTAAAAGTTACTGTAAAATTGCATATTCAGATAATCAAATTTATCACAAAACTTTTAGTTTTGCAAAATCATGTCTTAAATCTATAGTTCTGTGATAAATCCATGCTAAAGTTGTAGTTTCGTGATATTGTGGCCTAAATATGTGCTTTTGTGATAATTTTATCAAAGCATCTACTGTTCTCTGAAATTTAATCAAGATATATCTATATCTACAGTTTTATTTTCATAAAATGAATTCACACACAATTTTTAAGTGAATATGCATATATAGTAGTAAAAGGTATACCTATGGAATGTCCAAAAAGGTACTGGATACCAGGAGTTATAATAGGGATTGCAACAACCTTGCGAAAATGATTGCCTCTTTAAGATCGAGGTTTAATGTGCACATATGTTTTCTGTAAGAAGAAAAGAGGTTGAGCACAGAAACGTGGAGGAAATTAATGGTGCAGCTATGGGGTTTGAATGAGACTCTATGGTTCACTCCATCAATATATTGTAAAAGTAAATCATTAGGTACGTACCCCCTCCGTCCCTAAATAAGTATAATTTTAATTAGTCAAAAACATATTAAACAATATTACTATTCCCTTATCGTTAATACGAAGAAAATATAAGGATGGGGAGAAAACAAGAAGGAAAGATTATTATTGGTTCAATGGCGAAAAGAAAGAAGAAAGTGATGAAGCAATAGTATTAAAGAGATATATTAGACCATTCTAATGACAATCTTAGGGCTAAAACTACACTTATTTAAGGAATAGGTGAGTAATACTAAGGGATTGATCTTTTATGAGATTTCTTTTCGATTCGTTGATAGAAGGTATGTCCTAGAATATGTATGAAGGCAACGGGTGTTATATGTCATTACGATGGGAATGCTAGATTTAGGTGACTAAAATTTCTCCAACTCTCAGTTGCCTTGCTACCAGTCCATTGGATTCCAATGAGTCGTCTTCAACCTCCGGCCAAGGAAGAGGCTAGGAGAGGCAAGAAGAGGAGGAAGAGGTAATACCTAGGCTTACTAGTGATGACGACGACAAGTTTCTTAGATTAGGATCTTGTCCGTCACCAATGATACTCGACTCCGGCAGAGGATCTTAGATTAGGGTTAGGTTTCAGTGTAGGGGTTAGGGGCAACGGTGGGATTTAGGGGAGGAGGAAGGGGGGGTCGGTTTCCCTAGCTTAGTAGGATCATCAAGGAGGTGACAAACTAGTGGTGGGCAGCAGACAAGGGCTGGCCATAGGGCGACGGCTTTGTATTGAAGGCGTGGAACAAGATAAAGACGATGTTCGAGGTTAACGGCGAGGGACCTCGAGTGCGTGTGTGCGTGAGTGTGGAGGGGAAGCAGCGGTGACTTCGAGTGCGTGTGTGCGTGACTGGGAGAGGAAGAGAAGACATAGGGGGAGAGAAGAGTGCACAAATCTCGATGCAATTCTAGCCGTTTGAAAAATTGACTGAAATTAGTGGTTTTTTTAGCTGATTGAAAACAGGACTGTCGCCATTATAATTTAATAAATTTTGTTATTTGTGAATTGTCTTTAGTGTTCATGCATCTAAAGTTACCCAATACTCTCTCCGGTTCGAAAAAGAGTGTCCTTTATCAGCCTGGACAAAAGACACTCTTTAGTGCCATGACTCAACTGCAACTTTAAATTTATTGTACATTATTTTTTAGACACATTATAATTTATCATTATATACACATTTCTAGTTATTTATAATAAATTTTATTTTCTTAAAATGAAAATTTTGAGATAAAGCAAAAAAAATCCGACCTTTGATAAATAGATGTGCCCCCTATATAATTGAGTTTGTTGTCGAATGGACAACTATGCCACGTCGAAAGGCGTGGTTCTCCCAACAGTAGTTGGAATGTAAAAGCAATTGTATTGATTCGTAAAATTTTTTTGGGTCTCTCCCATTACATGGCCCTAGAGGTCTATTTATAGCCT
Source organism: Oryza glaberrima (assembly GCF_000147395.1). NCBI lineage: Eukaryota > Viridiplantae > Streptophyta > Magnoliopsida > Poales > Poaceae > Oryza > Oryza glaberrima. The sequence continues at coordinate 6,837,255 of NC_068337.1, read as the reverse complement.
TAGCACAAGCTTGCACCTTCTAGGGTTTAGGGTTATAGGGGATTTTACATGGTTGCCCTTATGAAAGGGACATTTACATGGGTATGCAGTGTCATTTGCACATATAGGCCTTTAATGGGCTGATAGGCTGGGCCTGGTCTATGGCAAACGGGCCTAAAAGACCAGGGGTGGCCTGTTGGGCCTCCTTGATGCCGAACTCGTCATGGCAAAGTCTTTGTAGTTCGCCCGAGATGCCTTCGCCCAAGATGCCTTTACTTTCGGAGTACCGACGCGGCTTTCCAGCCTTCGCCATCTTTGCTTATAGCTTTCACCATAGGGCTTCGCCTGAATGGTCTTGACGTCTTTAGCTTGAATCCTTGCTGGTACTATGGTTTCGGCAGGTCCGGCCGAAGGGCTTCATGGCATGCCTCCAACAAGCCCCTCACGGGCAAGGGTGAGTAAGGAGCTTCGGCCGAGACCGTGCAAACTATACGGTATGGCATGAGGCGCCCCCTTTCGGCCGATGTTCCTGTCGAAACCTCTTTTTAGACTCCTGCAGAAAAAATATGAACATTGGCATTCGCCTTTCGAGAATGGCGAAGCTGTATTATAACACTGGGTGATTATATTTTGCCAAGCTTGTCTGCTTTGCGCGATTCTTGACTTATATTTTTTTTCTTTCCCCTTTTCCCTATTGTTTTAGCGGAGATTTCGCCGAAAGTCATGCGTTCGGCCCCCTTTCGGGGATTGGCGAAAAGATTTGTTGACTTTTCAGCTTTCGACTTCTGTTTTCGACTCATAGCATTTTGCGCTGGGAAAAACACTTGTTTTTTTGCGTAAGTTGAATGTAACGGCATTCGGTATCTTTATTCCGAAACAAGCTGTCGCGTTTTCAATGTTCGGCGAGCGATGCTTCGGCCGATTCGTTTCGCCCCCCTAGCGTTTTTGTCGATCAAGCGTTCGCCTTTTATGTAGCTATGTGGTTGTCAAAATGGCAAATTGGAGGTGAAGACATCCTGGTCGAACCTTAGAGGATTACGACCGGTGCCACATCCAGCGCCGCGATTACATTGCCACACTTTGGTTAGACTTCGAAATGACTAATCGTCGAGCTGCTATCGCTTGACGTCGGTGTGTATTTCACCTCCTTCCCCCCTTAAAGTCGTGTACAGTATAGATGACGAACCGTGTTCGCCGGACTTGGTAGGGGCGAGGCGAAAATGTCATGAAACGGATGATGTAATATACTTATAAAATTTTTTGCTCCTTTGTATAACACGTATGTGCTTTTGCCCGATGGAGCTTGTGCGTGTTTTTAAGTTTCTTTTCACTATCATCGCATTTTGTAACTTGTACGTTCGGAAGGGCGAAGCGTGTCGGCCCCCTTGCGTGTTAGCGAAAGGAATTCACATTGACTTTTCAGCCCTCATCATTCACTCTCGACTTTTGGCATATGCGTCCAGAAACGCTTAAGTATTTGCATAAGTCGAGTGTAGCGACGATTGGTATGTTTTCCGAAAACGAGCTGTCGCAATTTCAACGTTCGGCGAGCTGTGCTTCGGCCGATTCGTATCGCCCCCCTGGCGTTTTCGTCGATCAAATGTTTGCCTTGGGGTTTTTCCACGAAATATCATACACAAAAAGGCGAAGACACCCATGAATTTTATATGACTGAGCGTCAGTTTGCCATTGCCCAGCGTCGACGCAGCATAATCCCCGTTTTTCCTTCTTCACCGCTTTAAAATTTTTTGTGTTGATCTAACAACTAGTGATGAAAAAGATGCTCAAGGGGGTAGTCCTTCGCCATTGAGGACTGCTTTTGCTGATGAATCGGATGTAAAGTCCGAATGTCTTTTGGCGGGCAATGGAATTTATCTGTAACTTGTGCTTTTTGGCAAATAAATGAGGTGTGGTGTGTGTTACGGCTGTTCGGCTCATACTTTCCCCTTTTGGCCTTTGGCAAAGGTATTTTTAGGTACTTTAATCGTTTTGACCGTTGACGGCTTTCGGTCTTTTTTGTACTTCGACCTTTTCAACTGTTACCGGCTTTCGGTCTTTTCTTTAGTGCTGCTAGGGTTTTGCCATTCGTCCCTTTCGGCTGCCCCTTTCGTCTGAGGGGGTGCAACCGATGCGAACTTAATTTCAAGTTTTAGCCCCTCGCACATTTCCTTGGACTTCTCGGAGTCAAACCGCTTGTTATTGTCGGTAATGAACTCTTTCGGCACACCAAATCAACAGGAAATGTTTTTCTGAACGGATTTTTACACTAGTGCCGAAGGTACTGCCTTAGCCCATCGAAGGCGCCTTAACACTCAGGTGCCCAATTGAGTTTGCCGGCCCCTCGGAGCATCTTGAAAAATGATAAATCTCTTTCGGCTGCTCTTAGAGGCAACTTCTTAACTCATTTTTGCCCCCAGCCCTTGTCGTCGTACCTCGCTGGTACTGTGGCGAAAGGCGTGGGTGTGGCAAAACCTGTTCGCCCGCAGCCCTTAGCGCCGTACCTTATTGGTACTATGGCAAAGGGCATGGGTATGGCAAAAGGGTCCAAAGGCTGGAGTGGCCTCGTAGCCCCCCAGCTTGGAAGCAACTCATTTTCGCCCCCAGCCCTTGTCGCCGTACCTTGCGGGTACTGTGGCAAAGGCTGTGGGTGTGGCGAAAGGCTCCAGAGGCTAGGGTGGCCTCGTAGCCCCCCAACTTGGAAGCAACTTATTTTCGCCCCCAGCCCTTGACGCCATACCTTATTGGTACTATGGCGAAGGGCGTGGGTGTGGCGAAACCTCTTCGCCCTCAGCCCTTGACGTCGTACCTTATTGGTACTATGGCGAAGGGCGTGGGTGGGCGAAACCTCTTCGCCCGCAGCCCTTGACACCGTGACTTATTAGCACTATGGCGAAGGGCGTGGCGTGTGGCGAAACCTCTTCGCCTGCAGCCCTTGACGCCGTGCCTTATTGGCACTATGGCGAAGGGCGTGGGTGTGGCGAAACCTCTTCGCCCGCAGCCCTTGACGCCATGCCTTATTGACACTATGGCGAAGGGCAAGGGTTGGCGAAACATGTTCGCCCGCAGCCCTTGACGCCGTGCCTTATTGGCACTATGGCGAAGGGCGTGGGTTGGCGAAACCTGTTCGCCCACAGCCATTGACGCTGTACCTTATTGGTACTATGGCGAAGGACGTGGGTGGGCGAAACCTCTTCGCCCACAAGCCCATGACGCTGTACCTTATTGGTACTATGGCGAAGGGCGTGGGTTGGCGAAACCTGGGCCCTGTTCGCCCACAGCCCTTGACGCCATGCCTTATTGGCACTATGGCAAAGGGCAAGGCGTGTGGCGAAACAACTTTGCCCGGAGCCCTTGACGCCGTGCCTTTTTGGCACTATGGCGAAGGGCGTGGGTGTGGCGAAACCTCTTCTCCTGCAACCCTTGACGTCGTGCCTTATTGGCACTATGGCGAAGGGCAAGGCGTGTGGCGAAACCTCTTCGCCCGTAGCCCTTGACGCCGTGCCTTATTGGCACTATGGCGAAGGGCAAGGGTTGGCGAAACCTCTTTGCCCGCAGCCCTTGACGCCGTGCCTTATTGGCACTATGGCGAAGGACGTGGGTGTGGCGAAACCTCTTCGCCCGCAGCCCTTGACGCCGTGCCTTATTGGCGCTATGGCGAAGGGCGTGGGTTGGCGAAACCTCTTCGCCCGCAGCCCTTGACGCCGTGCCTTATTGGTACTATGGCGAAGGGCGTGGATGGGCGAAACCTCTTCGCCCTCAGCCCTTGACACCGTACCTTATTGGTACTATGGCGAAGGGCGTGGGTGGGCGATACCTCTTCGCCCGCAGCCCTTGACGTTGTGCCTTATTGGCACTCTAGTGAAGGGCGTGGCGTGTGGCGAAACCTCTTCGCCTGCAGCCCTTGACGCCGTGCCTTATTGGCACTATGGCGAAGGGCGTGGGTGTGGCGAAACCTCTTCGCCCGCAGCCCTTGACGCCGTGCCTTATTGGCACTATGGCGAAGGGCGTGGGTGTGGCGAAACCTCTTCGCCCGCAGCCCTTGACGCCGTGCCTTATTGGCACTATGGCGAAGGGAAAGGGTTGGCGAAACCTCTTCGCCCACAGCCCTTGACGTCGTGCCTTATTGGCACTATAGCGAAGGGCGTGGTTTGACGAAACCTGTTCGCCCACAGCCCTTGACACCGTACCTTATTGGTACTATGGCGAAGGGCGTGGGTGGGCGAAACCTCTTCGCCCTCAGCCCTTGACGCCGTACCTTATTGGTATTATGGCGAAGGGCGTGGGTGGGCGAAACCTCTTCGCTCGCAGCCCTTGACGCCGTGCCTTATTGGCACTATGGCGAAGGGCGTGGCGTGTGGCGAAAGGGGTCCCATTTCGCCCTTTCGGTCTGGGTATCCCCACGGACGGCGCCAGCTGTTGTCAAATGAACAACTATGCCACGTCGAAGGGCGTGGTTCTCCCAACAGTAGTTGGAATGTAAAAGCAATTGTATTGATTCGTAAAATTTTTTCGGGTATCTCCCATTACATGGCCCTAGAGGTCTATTTATAGCCTTAACACAAGCTTGCACCTTCTAAGGTTTAGGGTTACAGGGGATTTTACATGGTTGCCCTTATGAAAGGGACATTTACATGGGTATGCAGTGTCATTTGCACATATGGGCCTTTAATGGGCTGATAGGCTGGGCCTGGTCTATGGCAAACGGGCCTAAAAGAACGGGGGCGGCCTGTTGGGCCTCCTTGATGCTGAACTCATCATGGCGAAGTCTTTGTAGTTCGCCCGAGATGCCTTCGCCCAAGATGCCTTTACTTTCGGAGTACCGACGCGGCTTTCTAGCCTTCGCCATCTTCACTTATAGCTTTCACCATAGGCTTCGCCTGAATGGTCTTGACGTCTTTAGCTTGAATCCTTGCTGGTACTATGGTTTCGGCAGGTCCGGCCGAAGGGCTTCATGGCATGCCTCCAACAGAGTTAGTTCGAGCATCTCCAACAGCCTCCCTATCTCCCTCTCCAAGTTAAAATTTGGTAATTTTGGACAAAAAACGCACTCCAACAGACTTGCCAACCGGATGTCCAAGCCATCCGCCTGGCCAAACGCCCCCTCACGCTGGCCAACTTTGGCCAGCCAAAATTGCATCTCCAATGGTAGGCCCCACGCCTTTTTCTCCTCTCCCGAAGCCGAGATGCCGTGGACGAGGACGATCTCCGCCGAGCACGACGGGCGCGGCACCTCTCCGTTCCTCCTCCTCCCTTGCCGTGGCAACATTGACGAGCACCGGTGCCGCCGGTCGGCTGTTGACAACCAAATTTGGTAGCTCCATGGGTTGGATTCGAAGTTGAGGACGAAGCCGATTTTGGAAATAGCCCATTCAGGGAAGCAAAGTAAAAGCTGACTACGAACAACATCGGCTATCGCTCAAATCGGCTATGGTAACATCAGCTACCACATATCGGCTAAGTACCGGGTTCAACGTAGTCAAGCCGACGCCACCAATCTCAGGAAAGGTGGCCCCACAATCGTCATCGGGTTAGATGAAGACCTCCATAGCTATTGCCACATAGGGATAGGAGTCCTAATAAGGGCAATTGTATCTATTAATTAGGACATTTTCTAGTTTCCTTAGAGATATTTTGGTAAGGGCCCACCTGAAGGGCTCATTCGTATTTTAAATTATGTTAGAGATAAGAGTCGTGTCCAGCAAGGACCCATCATGTGCTTCGGGTATAAATATGGCCCGACCCTATATAATCAAAGGACGATACTTCAATACACTTCAGCACATCGCCACCCTTTTACTTTCATTATTTCAACGAGTTTTTGCTTTCGAGTTAGGCTGCATCAGGTTCGATCTCTGACGAAAAGGTAAATCTTGTCATGGCGGCTTGCGTTCTCGGGATTAGTGCTTACATCTTTATGACACTCTAATCCTATCCACACAAGTCGCCGAGTTATCATATATATCGTATAATCTAGATTGATCTCGTTATCTGAGCTTCATCGGCTAGCCTCTATCATCGAAAACAGCTGATAGGCTTAGGTCTCGGTATTGACCTGGATTATGCGGTATATCCACCATCTCGAGTGAGCTTTCATCGGTTTGATTAGATCTTATGCTTCTCTTCACACTTAATGCTGCATCGGTTAGGTTCGATCTATTAAGTATTGTTCTGAAGCATTTCATATAATCTCTTCTTTGGCTGCTAATAGAGATAGTATCGGGGTTTCAGCCGATCTTAACTGTTTTAGTCGTTTTACTTCCTTTTCTGGTTCTAGAACATCTAAATCTGCCCCTATATCAAAATCCCATCCCCTTGAAATATATCAAGCTTCCCGATCGCTAGATTGACCTTAGCTTCTTATACTTCATATGCGCTGGTATCTTGGCATAAGGTGGTATTGGAGTACTAGCCGATACAGGTTAGGTCTACCCTATCGGCTATGCTGTGAGCATGCATAACCCCTACTTTGGAGCATGTTTAGATATAGAGCAATTTATACTGTCTCGATGTCACCATCGATCTATCCCAGTCGCTCGGTATAAGCGTGTCCCATCGGATGGATTACGTACTGTTGGCATCTACATCCGATCGAGTATGCCGAACAATCTCCAAGTTTTTATCTGCCTCCGCCGATCTGACTCGAGTTGCATCCGTGTGGCCCTTAACAATATGTCATCGGCAATCTTGCCGATCGGCTATCGTTGATGGATTCAACTCTTTGTTGTCTTCTTTCTTGTTGGTTCCAGGATCAAACCATCTGGCATGCTCAGAACCCGAAGGCAATTTTTTCGACCTGCACTGGAGTTAAGCAGATCTCCCAGGCCACTGCGCGTTGATTTTTTGAGTCAACAGTGACGCAGCAGCAAGCACCCCGAGGCCGCCACCACCTGCGAGATGTCCGCCGCGACGGCCGTGCTGAAGAAGAGGAACAAGAGGGAGGGGAGGGACGGCGAACCATTGGTGGCGTGGCATCTCCGGATTGGCGCGCGCGCTGTCCTACTGTCGGCGCCGCCTCCATCCCCTCCGCCGCTCACGCCGCTCCCGTCGGCGCCGCCTCCGCCGCTTGCGCCACTGCAGAGAAGAGAGGAGAAGAATAGGAGAAGAATAGGAGAGAAGTTGGTGAAGAGACTGACGAATGGGACCCACTATTAAATTGGAGAGTGTAATGAAGATGCTGTTGGGGGAAAACCTAGATTTGACTCTCTAAAATTTTGGCAAGTTGCTAAATAGGACATTTGGAGAGTCAAAAATAGTCATTCTCTTGTAGATGCTCTTACTATAGAAATTATAGCTGGATTAATCAATTTTACATATCATCATTCTCCCATTGGTATCCACTAAGAGACATTTACTCCTATAAAGCAAAACATGCAAGAAGCCACATCATCATTAATTTTAAGCCATCAGATCGCATTAGTACAAATATAACAACCGTTAGATCAATAAGCTACTTATCCATCTAATTTAGTTATTTATTAGTCATCGATTCACCTTCCTTTGCTCCACATAGCATTGTTACCTATTTTGCACATAACGCCATATTTTTCCCATCCAAGTCCTATAAAATAAAGCGAACTTTTTTCCGAATAAAACTCAAATTATTATTTAAGATGTGAGTTTTGTTTTATTACGCATGATTCGATAGCATATAATTGGTATCGTTATCTGACAAATTTTCAGAGTAAGCTTGAGTGAAGTACAAAGATGCAAACTATTTAACTGCAACAATTCTAATATTACGCATGAAAATAATATTCATATGTTATAAGAACACCCGATAATACTTTGAAAAGTAAAGCATAAATTGTATTGTAATAACATAGTGTATATATAAAACCACATTATCATATATTTTATATGTACATAGAGTTTCATCTAACCATTTAAAACTTCAATTGTGTTTTGACGATAAAGCTATAAAACCCGCGGCAAAGCGCGGGATACCAATTTCACCTATTTTTTAATCGTATCCAAACCTAAAAGTCTTTCTAAAAGTTTTTATATGGATGGAGGAACTAATTAGTTTGAAAAAAAAAAGGATGGAGTTCAAGGAAAAAATAAAGGAGGACGCTGAACAATCATTTCAACAGCAGGGTCAACGCATGTCAGTTGAGCAGGTGTATGTGCATGGCTATCTACTTCTAGCCAACAACAGCAAGCTTAGCTGGCGCGCGCCTTGCATGTATGAGAGGAAGTTAGCTAACCAGGAAGATATTAAACATCTTTAATTAATTAATTAATTAATTAACAAGCATTTTATGGTGGACGGTTGCTGTTGAGGGTGAGAGCATGCTGCATGATTAGTAGAATGATAGTGCTTTTTGTTCTTCACAACTACGGAGCAGAGGGGATTAAAGATGTGTCTAATTGTCTCTTTCAGCTGGTTTCTAGCCTTGTATTGATGATATCAGTACTACCCACAAAGTTTTGCACTAATTACGAACCTTGTCCTTGATTAAGCATGTGCTACCAATATGGATAAGCCTCGCTTAATTAGCGGGGGGCTCCACCAATTTGTGTGGATGGATATATAAATCATTTTATCAAATCATTATTTGTTATTCACTACATTATGCAGTACACGTCTAAGTCTAGGCATTACTATAGAAAAGGTCTCGGACGGTTTAGATAACATCATCAACACATGCATGGTTCTAACTAAAATATCCATGAGGTCTCCAAGGCAAAAAGAAAACGAACCTTTTCTCTTTTTTTTTTGAAATTTGTCTGAGACTATAGAGAGGAAACATTTATTTTCAAACACAGTACCAACGATTATGCTCAATATGCTGGCATACAATCACCCATATAAACACACATAATAATATATCTATGACTTATAAGAGAGACTGTGGCGGGCCGGCGGCTTACTTATAGGAGATCTGGCTGTTAATAACTGTGTGTCAATTCTACTAAAAGAATAATTAGTAATAAATACGAGTAGCCTTAAGTCAAAGACACAATCCAAGTGGATAGATTCTGCCCCAAGAAACATGATCGACTGAACTAAAAGGCCAGTTCATATAGAGAGAGGAACGAATGTTCTCAAATACTTAATTATCTTATATTAGACAAAATAAACATATATAACCCGGATGGTAGGTTGGCTCGCACGAACCAACTTGGGTTTAATTCCCACCAACAAGAAGTAAGTCCCATGATAACTAAAAGAAGGAAAAGGTGCAAATACCACCCTCCCCCCCCCCCCCCCCCCTAAACTTTGGGTGGAAATTTGCACCCTACATTTTAAAACTGAATATTTAACTCCCTAAATTTTACAGTACCGTTTATATAACCCCTAATATGGTTTTGCATAATAGTTTATAACTAATTCGTATATAAGTTGAATGAGTTTAATCTCCACTTAAATCTTTTTTTACCCTTTATTAGCTCTCACTTACAAATGAGTACCCAACATAATAATTGTATGATATCATTGTGTAAAGATAAATTAATGACTTACAACTAATGATATACAAATATGTTATATTAGTTATTCAAAGTTGTTCATTTAAGCTTCCAAAATATGCAAAATCACTATACAAAACCATCTTAAGGGGTAATATGGATGGTATTGTAAAGTTAAAGGGGTCGGATATCCGGTTTTAAAATTCAGTGTACTAGACGGAATTTCATCCAAAGTTTATGGGGTATTTGAATTTTTTTGCTTAAAGGAAAAAAGAAGTCATTGACCGCGTGGGATACCTACCTGGGAGGTGCATGGTTTTTCTTCTTGTTTTTGGCAACTTGAGTCATCATTGACAATTCACAAATATCATCGAAGATAACACGTACATACGAACCTTTCATAGCAATATACTCCTATATTGTAATAGTAATGGTAGTAAGGCTCAAATTGATGTCAATGGGACATCAGTGGTAAATAAGCATGCGTCACATTGAACTTCGAAGACCTCATAGATTTACAAGGGCCTCAATAATAGATAGAGAAGTTGATCGCCCCGCTTTTTTCTTGTTAATTTTGATCATATAGTAAGTATTTGTTTGTCTTGATTATTTACACCACGCTCTACGTATATGTTTATAAGACATGTTCCTTTGTGAATGTTTGAATTTGTGTCATGCAATGCAACTTTACTTTCATGTGATCAAATTAAGCTGAGTTCAGGGAACACTAGAGGGTTTTTTTGCAATGGATTTGTGAGCACACGACTTAACTCACCTGAGTTTAAATTTGTTGGCCTATAATTACATACACAAGTATATGCAAAAATCGCTTTAAATAAGAATTTAGTGAGGTCCAGGGACTTTCCATTAGTCTTTTCTGTTAATACCTAAATTTGACATCTAGAGTAAGAAAAGAAAAACGCGACCAAATTTAGAAAGAACCCGGGTTTGCCACGCAAGGCTGGTCTGACTGCTGCCATAGGGCTTGTCATACCGATGGTGGGGGGCCGGTCTGACCGGTGGTCATACCGATGGAGTCTGACTCTGATTTTGATTTATTGTGGTTCTCGGGTTTCCTTACTAAGACCTGAGATTTTAGATTCCTAATTAGTTTCTACGCCTAATTGAACGTGGGAAAGACCCTAGGAAGTAAATTAAATCCCCTTCTCCTATAAATTATAGGAGGCCAAGACCGATTGAAACAACCATCAATCAATTGTCAAAATCAATTTATTACCTAAATCCTCTATATTCTACACCTCCCTCCTTCTTTTGCTACCTAAACATCAAGACTATTCTCCTCCAATCCCCAAGTTACTCGTTATCTCCCGTTTCTATGGTATTAGAGAACGTAGTAGCCTACCTGTCGAGCCTAGGATAAATTGGCACACGTTCACCCTAACGGGTCCCTCCCGGGTGTTCGTGGCCGCATCTACCTCCCCTCGGCGGCACATCTCTGGGCGCCACTGCAGGTTGCACACAATATTCTCAAGTGTGACAGCGTGACTCGACGTCAACACTTTGCAACTTGAGCATGTGTTAAAGAGGGGCATTGGTACCGATCATGGATACTTCAAAAATTGGCGTGCCTGTATGTTCGTGCGGTTGTGTGTGCGTTCACGCCTTTCATCTAACTGAAAAAATCAAGATGAATTTGATTACCCTGTCCATCATCATATATACCAAAGAAAGAGAAAAGAATCAAAGTGATCGAATTGGACAGCAGCCTGCTCTATATATCTTGTGGTGAACGATTGCATGCTTGGAATTGAAGCAAATTCATTGCGCAGAGGAACAGGAACAGAAAGGGATATATGTTTGGTGAGGGAAGGAATATCATGCAGTGATGATCGTGACCAAATATACTTGCTAGTCAAGTATTTCGTTGCTAGCTAGCTAGGCTCCCCTATCTGCTGCTGCACCTAATTAATATGCCGTGATTAGTTGTTTTGGCGAAAAAAAAATTTAACGTATACTAACATATATTTAAAGTATTAAACGTAGACTAATAAGAAAACAAATTACAAATTCCACCTGTAAACTGCAAGACGAATCTATTAAGCCTAATTAATCAGCCATTAGCAAATGTTTACTGTAGCACCACATTATTAAAGCATGGCGTAATTAGGCTCAAAAGATTTGTCTCGCAATTTACATGCAAACTGTATAATTGGTTTTTTTTCGTACACATTTAATGTTTCATACATATATCCAAACATTTGATGTGACGGAAAAGTTAGAAGTTTGAAGGGATATACACAGCATATACAACAAAACGTTGAGTTGGTAGGTCACCTCTACCGTTGTGTAACCGATCCAACAAAGCTCAAACGGTCAGTTTTCTATCTAGTTGAGAGGTAGAAATTGTTGAGATGCAGAGTCACTCATGCATGCATGCATATGCTTGCTGTGAGAGTAATCTCCTATTTGCTACTGCACCTAGTAAATTGGACACGAGTTGGTAGGTCACCTCTACCGTTGTGTAACCGAATTGAACACAAAACGGTCCATATTTCTTTGTCTTGGTGAGAGGTAGAAAAAAATTGAGATGCAGAGTCATGTTGTTGTTTGTGAGGAATCGTTGTTGATGAGGTCCAAATCAAGGAGGTGATTCTAAGAGAAAATATATGTAGTGATAGGGAGGAATTAGTTGGGTACTTTCCTTCCAATGAAAAGAAAGCTAGGCAGCTAGTTTCAATTAAGCCACCCTTCTAGTTGGCAGGCTGAGGCTGGTGTGTACTTCAAAGAGTCAATTAATTCATATGTGCATCAAGTGAAAAGTATGTACTCCTGCCCTGCCTGCTCATTGAGAAAGGAAAGGTGTGAGCTTCTAGGAAGGTGTTTATTTCTTTATTGAGATATTATAATATGTTAATGATCTGAACAAATCACAATTTGTATGTTCAAAATTTATTCCAGAATATATCAACTTTTCGACCCACTCTCTGATATCAACCAATTAAACCATCTCTTTTTTTTAATTTCTCCACTTAATTACTCCATCATTTTAACCAATCTTAGCTTTTCCTTATTTAATTTCACCTTTGTTCTTAATCTCCGTGGAAAAACTCCAAAAAGTGCTCATATTTTGCGAAAAAGAAGAGTGTATACCATGGATTGGATATACATAGCATGAAATTGAAAATATGAAAAAGAAAATCTTACTAAAATAAGCTTCATGGTGCATTTGATTCAGCGATTCGCTGTGGATTTTTTTGACACGCGAAACATGATAAATCATTAGCACATAATTAATCGAGTATGAATTATTAAAAATATAAAAATAAATGTATTTGATTTTTAAAAAACTTTTATATAGAATTTTTTATATAAAATATATCATTTAACAGTTTAGAAAATATGCTAACAGAGAATAAGAAAGTTGCTTCTAGTTGCTAAAAAGAACTCAACCTCAATATGTCCCAACTCAGTTGTTCTAGTACAGTGAAAACATTTTCTTTAACGACTCGCACGAGACAGTACGATTGATAGAGCAGGAAAAAATTACAAGACTATAACACTGGAGGGTCATAACCAGGAAAAAGGAAAAAATATACCACCACCCACACACTGACAGCGCCAACACACAAGACCGGGAGAAGGCTAACACCGGACCGGCCGCCGCTAAGCATGACCGACCACCGCTAGACCGACAAAGGAACGCAGACGAGATCACCCAAAAGAACACCCTCACAACCAACGCAAAGCCAACTCCTAGAGGCTTCGGCCAGGGGATGCCAAAACGACGTCTTCAAGAAGAGAAGCGACAGAAAACCGCCGTCACCGTCCGTCGGGGCTCAAAGAAGCCAAGACTGGCTTTCGCCCGGAAACCACCCTTGAGGAATGAGACAGCACGACAACGCCCTCAGGAGGGGGAATTAACCATCGTTGTCGGTCCGGCCAAGGCCGGGCTGGGTTTTCACCCGTTGCTCACCACCTATGAATCCACGGCTGACGCACCGATGCTCCACCACCACTCAACCTCTGCCGCCATGTGGGACCACTATACCGGTGCCCCCAGCCGGCTAGCCTTCGTGCGCCGAAGACTGCGCCACATCCACCGGCAGCTCCTCCTCGCACCGAGGACGCCTCCTCCACCGCCGGTCGCGCCTCTCGCACCAAGCCGGCCTCCTCCACCGGACGCGCCTCGCGCCAATCCAGCCTCCCTCCATCGGTCGTGTCTCTCGTGCCAAGCTGGCCTCCATCTTCACCGTGCCTCTCGCGCCGAGCCGGCCTCTGCTGCCATCAGTTGCGCCTCTCTATGCCAAGCCGATCTCCGACCCCTCCTCCAAATGCTGCTGCGCCGGCCAGATGCAGCCGTCTGCCACGCCCACAACTAGCCGTTCGAGGCCGCCATGCCTCCTTCCACCACCGTTGCCGCCACCATCGTTCTTTCACAGCCATTATCGTCCATTTCCGGTCGTCGACACCGCGTTCTCACCCCTCTGGACTCCTCCTACTTCGTCGTCGCCCAACGCCTTCCCCATCGCCGCATCCGCCACCGTCGCTAGCCGCCGCCGCCGTCGCTGCCGCCAGACACCGCCGCCACCACCGCTGCCGTTGCCTCGGCAGCCGCCACCACAGCAGCCATCTGGCCGCTGCCTTGGCAGCCGCCGCCACAGCTCGCCAGCCGCCTCACAGCAGCCGCTGCCTCAGCAGCCGCCACTATAGTCACCATAGCAGCCGCCGCCTCGCCACCAACCGCCGCCGTCACCTGCCGCCGTCGGCAGCCGCAGTCACCACCAACCGCCGTTTCCAACTCCCGCGCCGCCACGTCGTCCACCGCCGCCACCTTCATTCCCCGCTGCCGGCTGTCGCTCCCCCAGATCCGGCCGGCCATGGCGCGGATCTGGGCACCGCCGCCGTCGCTCCGAGTGGTGTCCCCAGCCGCCAACTCCCGCGCCGCCGTGTCAACCACCGCCGCCACCTTCATTCCCTGCCACCGGCTATCGCTCCCCCAGATCCGGCCGGCCACGACACGGATCTGGGCACCGCCACCGCCGCTCTGAGCAGCGTCCCCAACCGTTGGGCGCGAAGGGGAGGTGAGACAAGGCCCCGCCGCCGCCGTCCTTGCGAGCGCACGGCTTTGCCGGCGCCCGCTCAGGCGGCGGCGAGGTGAGGAAGGAGGCGTTGAAGAGGAAGGGGGCGGCGGCGGTGTCGTCTCCCGAGTCGCCTGGGGAGGACGACGTGATGGGAGAGGAGGGGAGGGGACAATGAAAACAATTCAAAGTGAGGATACCAAATTGACGGCCAGTAGCCACCAACCAGTGATCCTAGCTATGTACTAGTAGTACACATATTCCCCATTACAAAACAAAAGCGCTTTCTTTCAAAAAGCCACATGGATAACTAACACAACAATTACATAAAACCCAACAAACTAACTATAACCTGAGCAAATACACAACAATCTCACTCCATTCTTTTTCTTCCTCATAACTGCTAACCGATTAAGCAGCAGGCTGCTTACCCTGCTACAGGGCAGTTTCAGTTCAGAGACCGTTCTAGCGTCCATATATCCATCCCCACAGCAGCAACCAGTGGGAGCAAATCAGCTAAACTCCAATGACAAACCGCCGTGTCCTGTACAGGAGACGGATCTTTATTTGGAGTTGGACAAAAAGGTCCAGTCTTCTTTGCTAACGGTAACTGCTCACCTACCGCCCACACCACCACGCCACACCACACCATACCGGCCTTCGGCCGAGTTCTTTTCAACAACTACAAACAATAACTTCCTCATATTTTTATTATTAAACTATATATTTTATACTCCCTCCAGATTAATAATACTTGTCGTTTTGGACAAGTGCACGTCCAAAAAAACAACTTTAACTATTATTTTTCATTATAATATGTATAAAAGTGTTAACAAATATGTGATTTTATTAAAATATTTTTTTAGAGTAATATATACATGTAGTCACCATATTTGAAAGACAGATATTTTAAAAATAATTTATAATCAAAGATTCTAAAGTTTGATATCACCCTTATCTAAAACGATAAGTATTATCAGCCCAGAGGGAGTATAAAAATATTTTATTTTTTAAGAACGAATACAATAAAATAACGTAAATGGGTTGTACAAGTTGTCACATCTGATTTGTGTTTATGTAGAGAGATGAGAGGAGAGAGAGAGAAAACAAGCTACATATTTATAGCCAATTATAGCACGAGTTTCAATAAACTTCATGAGAGAGATGTATGGATTAGGTATTAACGATGCAGTATATATCTTTTCTTTAGATAATGGAATAAAACATCTTTACCTTTGCTCAAACGAGCTATATCTAGCTATTACAGAGCTCACATAAAAGCAAACTCACACAGCGAGTTCAGAACCATAGTAACAAAACATTAAGCAAAGCATAATTTAATAGACACTAACACAAGATAAAAATTACAGTATATATCTGCAACTAATTATTTGATAAGCGTACTTGTAGATTAATTATAGATGTTTTAAATTTTGAAAGCTAATATTTTGACTATATTATTAAACTTGCTCTAAGAGCAAGTATAATAGAGGTTGTAAAAATGTTAAATGCGGATGAGAGATGAGAGTAGGGAGATGAAAAATGGGTGATAAGTTTACAGCCGGCTTAGGCACGTGCACTTAGGGCCCGTTTAGTTCCCAAAAAGTTTTTTCCAAAAACATCACATCGAATCTTTGGACACATGCACAGAGCGTTAAATATAGATTAAAAGAAAAACTTATTACACAGTTAGGGAAGAAATCGCCAGACGAATCTTTTGAGCCTAATTAGTTTATGATTAGCCATAAGTGCTACAATAACCCACATGTACTAATGGCGGATTAATTAGGCTCAAAAGATTCGTCTCGCGGTTTCCAAGCGAGTTATGAAATTATTTTTTTCATTCGTGTCCGAAAACTCCTTTCAACATCCGGTCAAACGTCTGATGTGATATCCAAAAAATTTTTAGTTCGCGAACTAACATGCCCTTAAAAGAATCTGTGAAATATAAAGGTGGACCAATATTTAGTGAAGAGCTAACTACCGTATGCATCCGTGTACACCGAAGGAGATCCCCGAACATGTCATTGATGTATGTGCGCGCCGTTTTGGCAGCATTGGTCCAGGGCGGACGCGCGTACGTGAATCGAAATCGATGGAGTACGGCGCGGCATGGCGCGGCATGGCACGTGGGAGCGTGGGATTAGTAGGGGTGTCGTCGAAAGCGACGGCTCATGGACCCATGGTTGATGTGCGGGGGTGGCCAACCCCCCCTTTTCCTTCCCAATTTCCCATGGCTGCCCCTGCCCGGTTGTTCACCACCACCGTTGTTGTTGTTGCATCAGGAGGCCGAGAGATCTTTCCAGCTGGTCACGCTTTATGCCTTTTCTCGCAATAGTATAATAATCGAACATTCTTAATTTTTATTTAAATTAAGGATTTATTTATAAATCTATTGGGAGAAAACTGGCCACATATAACTTACTGTAACAAATGTGGAAGAAATATGTAAGGATCGATATATCATATCGAGTGGAGGGTTTCGTGGCATCATATTGTTATAAATATATCCAATTCTACGTATCAAAGCTTTAAATTACTTTTTGGAGAAAGTAAGTACTCTTTCATTTTAAGATATAAGGTATAGCCACTCTTAACTAAAAACTAAGAAATATTTATTATCATCTTGTTTGGATCACTATAATAAATACACTGTATGCATATAACAAAATGAGAGATCTTAAGATGGAGAATTTAAAAATTAATAATTTATGGAGAGGGGGTGCTACTTAATTGCATGCATCACATCTTATATTGTGGAATTTCTGGAAAAATAGTAAGGCCTTATATTTTAGAATAGAAGTATAGCCTCTAGCATCTACATTAACTAAGGATGAAAAAAAATCATATTTACCAATATCAGGATTATTTGAACCGTGTTGGGTGTGAATTATGCACTCCCCACTTCACCGGTTCACCATCGCATTAATACTGCTTCTCCAAAGACTTTAAATAAAACATAGTGAAATCAATGATCTATACTAATATAAACTTATGAGGGGGCTCTCTCGAAGCCTCATATACTGAACTATAAACTTATGAGTGGGCTCTCCGACCTGGAATCATTTTTATATGAAAGGAGGACTAAAATATAAGGGAAGTGCTAGAGGGTTTTTTTAAGCGAGTCAACATAAGACGGTGCCAATTTTAGTGAATAGAGATAGAATAAAAGTATTTACAAATATAAAAGCAAGAGGAGCTATATAGGTTTAAGGTAAAAACTCCGCTAATTGCTTTGCACGCCTAAGCCCCCCCCCCCCCCCTCTTTTATCTTGCCGAGCAGCGTCCTTATCGGGTTGTATGAGTAATATGCTAGACTGCTCTGGTTTTTTTACAATGTATTATAGATGGTACTCCTCCATTTCATATTATAAGTTGCGTTGACTTTCTCCTAAGTTGAACTTATTTAAGTTGATCAAATTTATAGAAAACTATAGCAACATGCACTATAACACCAAATTAATTTTGTGAAATCTAACATCGAATATATTTGATAATTTATTTGTTTTGTGTATATTTTTCTATAAGTTTGATAAAAAAACGTCTTGCAATATGAAATGGGGGAAGTATAAAATTGTGTTGAAAATATTGCTATATTTTTCTATAAGTTTAGTAAAAGAAGGTCTTACGGTATAAAACGGAGGTAATATAAAAATGCATATTAAGGGAAGGCAGGATGGTAGTATGTATAATTAGACAACATAACCCATATAAATTGATTTAATCTGATTACATATGCCATCAGCTTTAAATACATCACAACACAAGCATAGCCACGAACTAAGCCTAATTAAGAGACCCTCGTTTACTTCACTATCTACCAGTTGTCATACATTTTATCCACACCACAAAATGATTATATGACATTATCTAAAAAAAATGATTATATGAATTAATAGCACGCCTCAGGCACGTACACATATTTAGTCGCCAGAAAGAAAAAAAAGAGAGAGGATATTGTCCTATGGAATTGAGCAGGTCGCATCTCTGTCGGAGAATTTGAAGAGAGGAAGGCCCAGGCCAAGACAGAATATATTCTTTGTCGCAATTAGACAGCATGGATTAGCCTGTATCCTACTTTGATTAATTAGTAATTAATTTGTGTATACACAAACATCATGCCCCACCAGATTGGGAGTTGCCAGGGACGTTGCAATGCTAAAGGAAGCCAGACAAATTAACAAAGCAAACTTGTACTAGCTAGCTACTGGTTGGTAGTGTAGTAGTGTCGAGTGCCAACTGCCAAAAAAAGTATATATATTACATGCCAATAATATGTTATTACTGGTGGCAGTTTGTTGGGGTGATTAGTTAATTTGGGGTTTAGTGTGCAGAGAAGATTGTTTAATGATCAGGATTATTAGAGGTGATTAAGGCCATCATTGTGCATGCTTTCGTCGTATGACAAAATGGTTTTGGACACATCTCAATCGGTTCGATCAGGTGGTGGTGGTTGCACGTACATAGGAGCCTTTTTCTTTTCATCATTTTTGTGTTTCTTTGTATCTATGGATGACAAAAAGAGATTGTTTCAGAATATAAAATATATCCAGAGCTACGCGTACCTTTACTTAATTAATTACTACCTTGGAAAAAAAATGAGTTTTTGGATGCTGATGATTTAAGTCCTTGTCTGTACTCTCCCTTCGTTTCTTCGTAGAGAAACCTTCTTAAAAAAAAACTTAGGGCTATCCCACCCCAAAATTTTACACCATATCATATCGAATGTTTGACACCTGTATAAAGTATTAAATATAGGCTAAAAAAATAACTAACTATACATATTGCGACTACTTTGCAAGACGAATCTTTTAAGCCTAATTGCTCCATGATTTAACAATGTAGTGCTATAGTAAACATGTGCTAATGATAGATTAATTAGGCTTGATAAATTCGTGTCGCAGTTTACTTACGAATAATATAATGTAAGAGAAAATCCATTCTATACCCATGAGTTTACTCTAGTTCAATGATTTGCCATCGATTTTGTCTCCCTCTATAATATGCCACCGACTTTTTCAATTTTTTCTATAATATGCCATCGAGATGGATACTTTTCAAAAAATGTCTAAAATGCCCTTCAAGCCATATAAGGGTTATCGATTGATTGTCTCGTTATAAGCTTCAAAATATATGAAAGTTTTGGTGTAGCCTTCATATACGACAAGTTTGTGTACATATTTTAAGATTTTCTTCATTTTTTTTGAAAAATTATTTTTGTGGTATATGAAAGATGAATCGCGTACACAAAACATAGCTAGATTAGAAAAATAATTTTGTGTATGATTTACATAAAAGAAATCAATGCTAGGGTTTTTTTTTACTTAAATGCTAGGGTATTCTATTAGCATGTGAAACATAAAAATTATACATGCAAATTAAAAATCTCAATATGTAAAGAGGCTATGCAAAAAAAATTAATATTTTTCGATACTTCTGGAAGGTAAATTAATTGTTAACCCTCTATGTCTTGAAGGGTATTTTAGGTATTTTTTAAAAAGTAGCTACTCCAATGGCATATTGTTGAATAAATTGACAAAGTCGGTGGCATATTATAGAGAGAGATAAAGTTGATGGTAAACCGTTAAACTGTAGTAAACTCAGGGGCATATAATATAATGTAATTATTTTTTATTAGTACCCGAACACCACATGCGACACCCTACATAATACCCGATGTGACACGTCAAAACTTTACACCCATGTATCTAAACACCCCCTTATAGGCTGCGTTTGTTTTCTCTAGTTGGGAACTCATTCCCTCCGCACGGAAAACAGAGCAGTCCATTAGCGCGTGATTAATTACGTATTAGCTATTTTTTAAAAAAAATGGATCAATATGATTTTTTAAGTAACTTTTGTATAGAAACTTTTGAAAAAAACGCACTGTTTAGCAATTTGAAAAGCGTGCACGCGAAACACGAGGGAGAGGGGTTGGGAAGACATAGCAACTAGCACAGCCATAATTTCTTTTCCAACAGAGAGTGGCATGCTTGTTCTATGGTAGCACCTTACATGCAGGGTTTCTCAAACCGTGCTTACTGTGGCGGTACGATGAAGGTTACCAACCATAGGATTTGACAAAATCTATTCAGATTTAAATTTTAGGAAAAATGAGAAAATTATCAAAAATATCCTATAAGTCGTACATGATTTTGTGAAACATGCTAAGTAAACTCCATATTTGACATGACTACAAGGCATCGTGACTTAATTCTCAGAATTAAGTTTTGATGCATGTGGATATTATGTTGTGAACGGTATGATCTATATAGTTCTAGACATTATATTATAATACTTATATCTATTATATACTAAAAGTCCATTAAACATCCTATAAACGCTCCTAAGTCACCATGTAGCACCCTACAAACACTCCTAAATCACCATGTCTCATTCTAATAAATTAAAAAGAAATCTAAGAAAAAACAAAATATCTAACCGTTGATTTTCATTAAATCCGATGGACCCATTATTTACAACCGTTAATCTATTTTAAGAAAATATATCTGCCTCCCAAACCCGGTCCCACCCAGAGCCTATACATTGACGTACGTACGTGCATCTATGCGGTACGCCCTGTCCCTCAATCCCTTTCTCCTATTTTCCTTCAATTACCTCTCCCATTTTCATGCTATAATTAAGTTAAAAAGCATAATTTGTGTTAAAAATTAAACATATCTTAAAATAAAAATTTGTACAATATATTGAAATTATATTCATAGTAGATACTTAAAAAATATGAATAAATAGTAGTTTCATGACTAACCTAATAGTGTTATTTGGACTTATCATAATTTCATAATGAGGAGAGTAATTTTTTGAAACCACTTATAGTATGTTAATTTTACTTTCATTATCATTGCAGGACTAATTAATTGTTTGATAAAATAATATCATTATTTTTTCATGTTTTTATATAATTGTTTGAATGGCACGCAAAAGTCAACCAATATAACCCAAAGTAACACATTTATTTCGAATCTTAACATATAGTGAATATGGGCCTTTAACTGTGAATAAAAATTAGTTGTATAATTTCATCCTATTGTTTTTCTGAATTTTTTATGACAAATTTTGCTTTCTAATTGGTACAATAAGAAAATAGGATAGGGAATAAAACATAGATAAACAGCGTGAATAACGGGGAGTGGTGGACAATGGGACTAAGCATGACCTGGGTAGGGTTTTAGATGTGGATTTTTTTTAATCTATTGGTTGAAAATAATGGATTTATCATATTAAACTAAAATTGATGCCTAGATGTGTTTTCATATGATTCATAGAAATATCACACAATTTATTAGAGTGTCAGGTGTTGGCTTAGGAACGCTCCACAAATATGAAATTATGAAGTAAATTATTTTTGCAAGCTTATTAATTTTTATGTGGTGGCTTAGTTTACTAATTTTGAATTATAAAGCAAATTCTTAGGTTAATAATAATAATACATCAATTTTTAAGTTAAAATACATCTCAATATGGGTCTTTAAATTGCACCGTGGACAAAGACCAAGTTAATTAGGTAATTATGCCTCTCTGCGGCAAGCTTGCAGTTGCACCAACATGAATTATATATGTCCGGCATGCATGTATACATCAATGCACCAGCTAACCTTTCAAATTTCAATTAATATATACTCCATGGACAATGGTACCTGGATTCCATGAATTCATGATTTTATGATTGATAAATAGTAACATACTAAAATGTATATAAATAAAATCAAATATCTCTGATTAGATTAAATATCTTTCTCCTAAAGAATCTTTCAACGCCTCTAATAAGTTGAAGAAAATTCCACAAATTTTTATAAAGAAAAAGGCAAATTGAACCTCGAATCCATAAATGATTGTATGATGATAAATACTCCATAACATAAAAAAGTATTTTTAAATCGAAGCAAATATCTGTGATTACATTAAACACCCTACCCCTAAAAAGATTTTCTTAACGCCTCTAATAAGTTAGTGAAAATTATAAAAGTTATGGAATAAGACAAATTAAACATACGATCCTTATTTCTGCTTAAATCAATCAAACCTGCATATCCATCCCCTCTACCGTTTGATCTCATCTTAGATATCTCACATTTCTCTTCTAATATAACGGTGTGTAAAAGTGTGCAAAAAATATATCCCATATTGCTCAAATGCATTAGTCAGATTTAAACCATGTGAGATATCTAAGTTTTGAATGTCTATTACTTTTGAATCATAAATTGTATTTTTCATCTATTTGTATCTTTTTTTTAATAATTAAATGTTGACTACCCCCGTGAAATCTCATCGTATTTCTATTTTTTTAGTGTGACGTATATATACGGTAGTCATAATTTTCTATGATGAATTACGTCACCTATGATTAGTCGATTACGTTTGCTATCAAATAATACATTAATTATTGATTTTTTACACAAATTGGTAGAGAAATTAGTTACATATGGTTGTATATCCAATATCTTTTATAGCAAAGTTCTCTCTTTTCCGAAAGAACTTCAAGAGTCAGATGTCATAGGTAGCATAAAACCTAATCTCAAGTAGGTAATTTTATAAATGGCATAATTAAATTCGTCATGCAATGTTAACGGAGAGAACATAGACAAATCGTACTTTTGAAATGTGGTAGGTATTATTTCGTAAGTATACAACTAAGTTTCTCAAATACAACCTATGATACATGCCCGCGCGCCTAGTTATAGTTTTATTTTTTTTCAAGTCAAAGACCACAGTTACCGTGGCTTACCGTTCGTGCAGTAATCATGAGCTTACCATGGGATTTGAAAATTCTTAATCCAAACTTTCTTAAAGATAAAATTCGTATGGTTTTTGACGTCACTGCACAATTATCACGTTTACCGTCGTCTTACCATCGAGGAGTTGTAACCTCCCCGGTGATGGTTTGGGAAACCTTGCTCATAGGCATTATAGTCGTATACAAGTTTATTTCCTAACGATATTCGAGGTTGAGCGAGACAACAACTTACAACTTTATTGGAAGATAAATTTGCATAGGCACATATACTTCTTCAGTTTCAAAATTCGCTTTGATATGCCCTTATTGAACATATGGGATATATGGAAGTTAAATAGCCTTCCATTACCTGGGCAGTGCTTTGATTTGTCTGTTTACTCGTTATGGTAGGTAATTAACAGAATACGTTCGATTGGCACCGATTAAATAAACTTTCATGCAACAACTCCAAATATGATATCCCACGTCACATCCATATGCTCGCATAGCGTGCAGTTTATTTAACGATAGGAAATATACAATATCAAGGTGTTAAATATAAAATGGAAACAATTCAATTAACTATTGTCAGGTACTATTAGACCATGACGTCGTGGGAGTAAGCTACTAGGTTATAGCACACGTTCTATTAAAAATATATATGTTGTCCAATAACATCAAAGATACTTTAAGTAAAAAAAACCATAGTAGAGAGAACATGAAGTGATAAAAAAACCATTGTCACGGGTTTTGGTTAGTCATATTTGATTACTCGTAAATATTTTTACTAAAATAAAAGTGATTGAGTTTGAATGTAAGCAACTTCTAACGATAGTGCATTCTAAAGTGCTAATGGACAATGAATTATGGACAGAATTGAGTTCACGACAATTTCGAGGTTTTGATAAATTGATTTAAAACGCTTTATAAGAAGTCTCAATGAAAAAAAGCTTTCGTAAAATCGTGCTGTGATAAATTAGGAAGCTTTTTGAGGCGGAAACGGATAAGTTAAATAAAAAAGTCAATAAATTAATTTAAAGACGTTTTCTAAAGTAACGACACGAAAAAGGATTATATTAAAAACATGCCGTGACAAGTTTAGAAAACGTACCGTGATAAATTTAAACTAGAAAGTTAGCCCCGGAGGGAGTACTCTCCTTCAGCCACATAAAACGTGACGATATATAAGCGGAGTGAGTAGATTAACTTAGTTAGCTCTCACCAAGTGTTATGTTAAAAAAAGAAAATTAAATACAATTACAACTGTGAACTTGACGAGTGACACATTTAATCAACGGTGTGTACGGTAACTTGTTACAATCATACCGAAAACCCCTCATCTAGCCACACGGAATAGCCCACACAATGGTGTAGTCTTAACGCAAACAATAAATAAATCACCATTATTTAAGCCCAAAAAATGCTTCCAAATCATTGGATTAATTTAGCTCTGCCTCCAGAAATTTCATCTCCTCTTCCTCTCTCAGCTCAACTGCCTCCTCCTCTCTCTCTCTCCTCCTCGCTTGCCTCCGTCTCACTCCTCCCCTCGCCTCGCCTCGCTCTCGCTTGCTTGCGGCGGAATCCGGCGCGGCGGCGGACGTAGCCTCTCCCCTCCTTTGCTTGCTTGCGCGCGCGCGGACGCCGGCGAACGCGGCGCGGAGGCGCGGTGTGTGTGGGGTTTTCTCTGCTTCTCTCGTTCTGGGACCCGCCCTAGCTTTTGTCTCTCCCCAGTGCGGCGTTGTCACCGGGGGAGCTCGCTGGATTGAAGCTAAGCTGGAGGCGACGCGGATGGTTTTAATCTAATTGGAGGTATTGTCTCTGCACTGCCCGCTGCTTCCTGAGCTGTTCGTGCTGTAGGTTGGAGATCCATTTTTGGGCTGGATTGGATTGGATTGGTTTCTTCTTCCTCTGCAATTAATCCATCCGATTTCTTCTTGATTTCGATTTTTTTATGCGTGCTGGTGCGGTAAGAATAGCAGTTTGTTTGCAAAAAAAACAAAAAAGAAAAAAAAAAGAAAAGTAGAGAAAAAGTTGTGGGTTCAGCTGGACTCCTCCCATCCCCCAAGTTAGGTCCGCATCGGGTGGACTCCGTTTTGGTTGCGGTTTTGTTTGTTCGGCATCGATCTCCCTCTCCGTGTTGTTGATTCAGTTGTGCTTGCTGCTTGTGGTGCCGATTTTTTTTCCTTTTTTTTTTTACCGTTACGGCGTGTGCAAATGTTTCGGGGAATGGAGGCGGGCGTTTACAATGTGTTTGTGTGTGTTTTTTTCCCCTTCACGTGTAGTTCGAATTCGTCTAAATCATGTGTTTTGTAGTTGCCGAATTTCGTCCAGTTAATCTAAAATCTAATTGCAAGTCATGAAATGTGGGGGCAAAGAGTAAATTTGGAAATGTTGTGTGCTGTATGCATGAATTCGATTTTTGTTGTTGCCGTATGCTGCTTTAAGTTCTTTTTCTTTTTGAAGAATTACCTCGTGTGTTATTGTTTGAGATGCTTTGTTTGCTTGGGTAGGTTTCCTTGTTTCATGAGTCATTACATACAGAACAAGTTGCATCATGGTTTGTATAATAGCCAAGTAGACCCGAAGCCTTCAGGCGTGATTTTATCTAATCAATTTATTTTCGAGGAACTCATCTGCGACCCTAGCTCATTTGGCCCAGTTGGGTGGCTGATTTCACCTAGGCCTGTGACAGATTGGGCAGTTTGGGCAGTGGAGTGGGAGAAACTACAATAGCTTCAACTTTTATGTGTGCTTTTCTGTTCCTTTTTCTTAGATAGCTCATAATGTTAGTAAGTACGATAGATTCTTGTGTGTAATTGGGTGGATACTTTCTTTTCACGGTGTGATGTGTTGTACATTTGAGCAATTCATGATAAAAATAAATATTATTTATCTATTTTTTATTCGCAGCTTATGTTGTCGATCTTTTTGTATTACTGTTGTAGCTACTATAATTCCTTCCTTTTGTTTTGGTTTATCTCTGTTTTTCAGTCCTTTAATGGAACTGTCATGTCACAGATTGCAGGTTATGGTTTTTGGTCCACTTGTTAGGTTACCCAAGACAGGTTATGATTCTGGTCTTATTTCTCAGAAAGGAGCATAGAAGCATTTAGACAGATCAAAAGGCCGTAAAAGATGCCACCATCACCCTCAACAAGGAGATCTCCTTCAAGGGAAACTTTCCTCAGGAGGGTCAACAGTTTTGGGAATGCTCTGCCTGCTAAACCAAAGGATGAGGATCTCACTTTGTTTGCTGATATGCAGAAAATTGAGAACGATAATTTCTTACTGGAACCCTCTGAGGATTTTGATGAGTCAATCTGTAATGCTCTTATAAACCATTCTCGTTCTCGTCCTTTATACAATACTTCAGTTTCTATAAACTATTTTCCGTTATAATACTGCCTAGTGTTAAAAATGTTTTCTACTGCAAATTGCCATTAATTTCCTTTGTAAAACAATGCTTCCTGTGTATCAGCAAAATTGAGTTATTTCCCTGATGTCAAGCTTGGTGTCAACATCCCTACACGGAGAGAAAGCCATGATTTGCTTGACGTTGATGGTGACAAAAATGATTATGAGTGGTATGTAAACTAAATAGCACATTACATTTTGTTCTATCTCGATTAGTATAGCCATATGCTGGTTATCAACATTGCTTGCTTTATACTCCCAGTTCAAGCTAATTATGTACAGTTTTAGTGATACAGAAGTGTTACCTTACTGCCTTTAGTATTTCAGTGTGCTTCATATGTTCATTAGTATTTTCTAACTAGTAGCAGTTTAATAGAAGAAAAACTTATGGTCAAAGTTCGATTTAAAATACTGCAACTTGGGGAGTATGATTCATCAAGCCATCCTTTATCCTATTCTGTGATGTTTCTTCCTGACAAGATATAGTTTAGCTATTATATGGATTAAGGTGCATTTCTTTCCTGGGCATATTGGTGCATGCAGACTGCAGTTGTTGACTTGTTATACCTTGCATATATTGTTGGTTAAATTGGAATAAGGCAAGGTTTTATTGATATGGCAGGGGTATGCCAATTTTTTACAAAGAAAATTTACGCTTTATGCTAAATATAGAAAGTCGCATACAAATTCACATGCATTTCAGTTGAGCCTATTGTCTATTATGATTACATATTCATTCATCAGCTAAGTAACAAACCAAAAAAAATAATGATGTTATGGGGCACGTTGATTCATGGATTGATTAAGAGTATGGACACATGGGGATAACATACTTTCCCTCAATTAGCACCAGCAGATCTTCTCCCAGTCAGAGCCAAGAGAAGCTCTGAATCTTATTCGACTAACTTTAGAGATTCATTGCTTATAATTGATAATATCTGCTTTCTTTACAGTACGTAGAAACTTGCCCCTTAAAAATGCAATATCTGTTTTCTTTTCAAACCATCTCTCTTCCTAATTACTAACTTATAACTTTCCTAACAAAGAAATAGGATGCCGATTGACTAATTCCTGTCATAGGAAACTATTTAATTGTTTAAGAAAATAGATAATCTAATCCTATTACTACAGTTTGCGGGGTAATGTTCGTGCACGGTATTGCTTCCATAACAGATGTGTTGTCATGCATGGGTAGGAGCATCTAGTCAAACTGCTGCTAGAGGTGCTAAGGGTGAGGTCCATCAACTAGGAATTAAGACATGTTTGTACATTGGCAAAGATTGATTCTTTTGAACAGAAATAATCTGTCATGACTGGAACTATGAGCACGAGGGAGGTTGTCTCCAATGCAGTTTCTAGAAGCAGTTCAGCACTAAAAAATTAATCCTTATAACAATATAACATACAAAAAAAATAGAACTAAATGTATGTGGCCTATGTAAGGTCCAACGGCAAATAGATTATTGGAGAAAGCTGCCTGATCCTGTGATTTTTCACTGGCTGAATCTGGAAATAGTATTCAATGTTATCTGGACTTCTAGTTTATCCGTGGCCAATTGCAACCATAAATTTGTACCAGGTAGACTGCAGTTTGAAGTTGAGCAGTGCAAGGTCTGTCTCAGTCAACCTTTTAGTAGGTTGTGTGACTAGTCATGCAATGCTGGTTGGACTTGGTGATATAGTATATGACAATGTGACAAGAATCCCATTATGTGACATTTATTATTCTCTACTCTGTCAAATGCTAATTTGCTTAAACAGTGGGATGTAATACCATCATAAAATGCTAACTTAGCAAATAAGATTAGTTCTCATGTCTGAAGAATGTTAAAAATGACCTATTATTGATAAACTGTTTTGTATGGATAACTATGATACTAGTCACTCTTGCTATTGGAGGATCATTCCTCAGAAGAATTAGCAGCATGGCTCGACCACTGACTATAACTTGGTTGCCTTAATTGCAATGCATCTGTAGTGTAACTTACTCAAATTGTGTTTGATTGATAGATTACTAGACCTGTTCATGCTACCTACACTTATACTTATATTCAGCATTTAAATCTTGTTTGTGTCTAATGACTTGACTACCATCTGTGTTTTTAATACAGGTTGTTGACTCCTCCAGAGACCCCACTTTTCCGTTCATTGGATGATGAAGAAGAACAGTCTGCTGGTCAGGATTCTAGGGGCAGAACTAAGAGTAAGCCCATACGAATTTCGGGGTCATCCACAGTGAGTGCCTATGTACAGCATACTCTCTGCTAGGGTTCTAAACTGCTCCTTGTGGCATCCTAACTATCAATTTTATTATTATTTTTGTGTAACTTATACACAGGTGGACAATACTCAAAGGTCTAGTAGAAGCAGTGCAAGCCCTATTAGGCTTAGTCCATCACCACGCTCCA
This sequence comes from Oryza glaberrima, assembly GCF_000147395.1. Taxonomy (NCBI): domain Eukaryota; kingdom Viridiplantae; phylum Streptophyta; class Magnoliopsida; order Poales; family Poaceae; genus Oryza; species Oryza glaberrima. Next base: position 6,808,273 of record NC_068337.1, on the reverse strand, counting down.
TGTCAAGGACAAGACCCTCTAGTGCAGCTTCTCGCTCTAGTCCACCATTTGCATTGCAACCACCAACACCATCACGGAGACCTTCAACTCCTCCATCTGCAAAAACATTAACACCTCCACGGAGATCTCCAAGTCCTGCCTCAACATTAACACCTCCACGGAGGTCTCCTAGTCCTGCCTCAAGGAGGATGAGTACTGGTTCAACCCCAGCGTTAAATAGGACAAGGGGTCCTTCTCCAGTTAAAACTAACCGCATATCTTCTTCACCAAAACTTCAAGGATGGCATTCAAATGTTCCTGGATTTTCTCATGATGCACCTGCAAATCTTCGAACTTCTCTGCCAGATCGTCCAGTATCCCATTCAAGGGGTGGATCCCCTTCTCCTCCTATCAGTGGAAGGGACATGGGTTCCAGAGGCAGACGCCAATCACTATCGCCTACTCCATCTAGAAGAGCAAGTTCATCTCATAGTATTGAACGAGATCGTTTAAGCTCGTATAGCAAAGCTTCTGCAACATCTTCTGGTGAAGATGATCTGGATTCCATGCAGTCCCTACCAGTTGCCTATTCCACCAGCCCAGCTGTAAAAAAGAGCTTGTCTATGATGAAGACCAGAACTATTGCTTCATCAAAGAAGCCGTCCACAACTTTTTCCACTAGTTCTGTCCCAAAGCGGTCATTTGATTCTGCAGTTTGGTTGATGGTAAGCATTGTTTTGTTTTCTGTTATGATGATAGATTACCTCCACCTTACTGAAATAGTACCTGAGCCTCTTGTGTCCATAAATCAGTTTAGAAAATTTGCTTTTAATAATTGTGCAGTTAATCTGATTTGTCTCTTTCTTTCTTAGCTATTGTATATCCTTTTAATAATTTGCTTTTAATATTCCTGCATATTTTTTGGTTATATTGCTTTTATCTAGTGCCCAAACGTTTTCGATGTATGGTATCATGAATTACATATTTGAATATTCTTTTGGTAGAGTTGCTTGTTCTTTTACTTGTATTATGACCATGACCATTTTTTAAAATTATGAAATGTATATTCATTCCCTTTAGCATTGTTAATTACTTGCTCTAACCATTCCATTTCACTCGATAAATATATCTTCATCTGCTAAAAATACTTGCATATGCAGCTAGTATACTGCAATCTTTCTTATTGTTCAACTTGTTCTTGATTTTTGTCAAGTTGCACTTACGATGAGAAATGTGATCTTTCCTTTCTAGGATCATCGCAAAGCTCCCAATGATATGTTCCGGCCACTGCTATCAAGTGTCCCTACTACGACATTTAATGCTGGCAAAGGAAATGTTGTGCAGCGGCCTATGTTTTCTCATAATTCTTATATGACAACTAGCAGCAATGCAAGCTCTGAGCATAGTGCCAGTTTCGGCCCATATGTGGATAACGACCAAGAGCAGCATGATCAGATTAGTGAATGGGATGATAACCATCAAGTTCATGGTGATATATTTATGTTTGATAAATTGGATGAATTGAATGAAGAAACCAGTCATGAGGAGACTACAAAATTTGTGGAAAGTGATAGACAGGACATTGACATGGAAAAGGGTTGGGCAGCTAGTCAGACTTCTGGTACAAACAGTTCTCATGTTGGATATGGTGAAATGGCTACTTGCACCAGGTGCGGGAACGTTTTCAAGGTTATGGATGTGGATAGACAAGGTGACTATTGTGAAGAATGTGGTTTATTGCTTAGCATATGTTCTGCAGGCCCTGTGACACAAACTTTACAAGAAGCACACCAACAGGACGAAATAACTGCAAATTGTAAATCATATGCTGAATCTGGAACTTCTATAGCCTCGGATTGTGTAGAGTATAGGGAAGAAGCATCTCTTGGTCATCAATTTAATGATGAACCTCCAGCTGATTGTATAAAAGCATGTTCCCCACTTCAGTCAATGGTGGACACAAATGAGGAAATGCTGCTGGCTCATGAGGTAATGAATCATACCAAAAATATAAAGCCATATCATGTTGATGACTCTCTAAGAAATAACAATGATATTTCATTTCATCCATTTAAGGTAAGTGATAACCAACAAGCATCTGCAGAACACGAGCATTTCAGGGACCAAATTAACAGCCACAGTGAAAGCTTGCCACAATGCCTTCCTGAGCTAAACCGCCAGCATAATGATTCCATCTCTCAAACTGCCTCTGGTGATAATTATCAACTGGGATCAACAGCATATGCAAGTCCTAAGGTAGAAAACACTGATGCCACTGGGATATCGGTACTCTTACTCCAGAAGTCAAGTAGCAATAAATGGCCTGTTGTGGAAGGAAGGACTCTGTCTGCAACAAATATTCTTTGTTCAGAACCCTATTATACAAGGGATAGTATCAGTGCTATGAGGCGTAGCTTTGGACGGGATAGCTCTTCAGCAACTTCTTCCATTGATCTAGGGTCATCAAGGCAATCAGATGTACGTTTTGAGCGTCTCAGGAGTGGCAAGAGGGGTGATTTCGAGAAGGCTCGAATGAGCAGTACCATGAGCCATCAAAGTGTTGCTTCAGTGTCAGATATGTCAATTAGTGGTTCATCAGCTTCACTTTGCCCTCAGAGTGATGTTATTGGTGACACTTGTTTCCCAATTGACACGCTGGAAAGGAGTGCATCGAGAACAACAGTTTCTATTGAAGAACATGACAGCTCTTGTATGGATGCTTTATCAAGTGGTATGGAGTGTTCATCTGCTGTGCAGCCGATAATCAATGATGAAATCCTTGTTGACTTGAACACCTCAGGTTTTCATAGGTTAAGTGAAACAGAAGATATACTTATTAAGAACCATAATATGGAAATGGTGGCTGACAATGATCATTTGAGCACTAACTTGTGTTTATCAGATATTGAAATGCCAAGTGATGCCCTAGAATCTTCAGCTGCTGAGGAAAGTTATATACCAAAAACTGAGGAAGATACTTCCACCAAAGCACACTGCTATACAATCAGCACCCTAGAGCATCCAAGCGATGAGAACAACTTTGATGATCTTCAAATGCAGTCTGAAGCAGTTCAGTCTTCAAATGAGGAAAATAAATCCAATGGCTGTTGCACGCTTGCTGTCTCTGAGGATGACGTGTTGGTTTCTGGAACAGATACTAACATAAAGGAACTTCCTAATGATGGTATGGTTTCATGATTTCTAAATATGAACTTTTCCATGTCAAATATTCTACTTTTCTCATAACTTATTAACTCATGCTTATTCTGTACTTGCATAAATCATGCATTGCTCCTCTATGTTAAAGTCTTGTCTGGGAATCATGCTTTTTGTATTAAAGGATCTCCGGCCTCATCTTTTCACTTATGCTTATGCTTATCAGCCAAAATTTAAATTTTCAACTTTAAATTTGGAATTAATTTTAGGGTTTTTTTCATCGAAGTTTATTTTTCAGCCTTTGCTTTTAGGTCACTAAGAACACGTATATAAAAGTTTTATTCTCAAATTATTTTTCGTTTGCAAATATGCAGTTTCGCTAAACGATGGGGCCGCTCCTTTTTTTTAGTTCTACAGAAATTATTTACTCTTTCAAACCAAAGAAAAAAATATACAGTGGAGTAATGCATGTAGATTGTGTATTTTCTTGGATAAGAGGTGCTGTACAGCAGTATATAGAAGATTATGTGTGACTTTTTCCATGTTAAAGATAATATTTATCTCATTTTGCAACTTACCTAAAGGAACATGCTTCATGTTATTTTCGCTTTATTTTTCCTTTGGGGTTATGCACGCTGGATCATGGGAACTGTTTGGTATGGCATTCCTAGCTCTAATCTTCTACGCACATATGGTCTGCTGCATGTGTTGAATGGTCTTGTAGATGTTTCCATGCTTGGTGTAGTGACTAGTGCCTTCAATAACATATTAAAACCACCTGAAGATAGTACAGATGCACCTGCTACTGCAGCTTGTAAACTCAGCATACCATCACCAGATTACAGCTGTTGCACCTCATTTCCATGTCTGACAAGTGACAACAGATGTAGAGTGTCTAATAGGATATATATAGTAGTAGGAAGCGTGGTAGTGTCAATACAAGGTATTGAAAAGTGGGATGAAGGGGTTTAGAAAAGATGGGGGCTGGCAATTATCACATCAGACTGAGCCGCAGTACCATCCTCGATAGCTGAGGAGAAAAGAGTAAAACATGATATACTTTTAGAAGTAAAGAAGGCAAAAAAGGGGAAAACGAAATAATGAAAAGTTTTCTTTAAAATAGGCCAATTGATACTGTTGCACAATGTTGGCCATAGTTGATCTTCAATTCTTCATTGCTGTGCGGGGTCTGCAAATATAAACTTCTATTTGACACTTCACGTGTAGGTGGTAATTTTTTGATAAGATGCAGAACGGTTATTGTCAAGTAAGGCATAGAAACAATTTTATTAATAATCATTGCACTATTCTTTCTACTTTCTGGTCAGAATAATTCTGTATCAACAGAGGGTTTATGTAACACATTGATTAAAATCTTGAATTTTTTTAGAACATACCCTCGTTGATAAATTCATAGCTGATTGCTGTTTCATGGTCTATGGATACATGTAAATGTTCAGACAGGGTCTCTACTTACATGAAATGGTTTGCGTTGAATGTGTTCCTTTCCTTTCCTCTGATAAAAAACATTAACAATTTATATAGTCCCTCTGTTCTTTTTACTCGTCGTTTAGGACATCAACACAATATCCAATCCACTTGTTTTATTTTAAAATTGCCTTTCTGAATAAAAGTATTAACAATATAAGTATATACTGCATGAAAGTATTTTTCATGTCAAATCTCCTAGTGTAATTCACATATCAAATCTTAATATTTTATCATTATATTAGTGAGTTAAAATTTTGAGATTTGAGTACTTACATTCTAAAACAACATATAAAAAAGAACAGATGGAGTAATAAATATGAATACAAAATTCCTGAATGCCAGCGTCAGCAGAAGTTGCTCTAAAATATTCCAGAATAAACTTTGAGTTTCAGGGTGGTATACCATTGATTATGTATTTAACGTATATCTCTCTTCACTTGTAGCAGAATCACCCGAGGCAGTTGAAGGATCGAGGAAAGAAATTCAGAGATGCTTCACTTTGGAAGAAGCTACCGATACAATTCTCCTCTGCAGTTCTATTGTTCATGACCTTGCATACAAGGCAGCGACAATTGCACTGGACCATGAGCAGGAACGAGTACACGCAGAGCCTACTCGCCCATCTGTTACCATCGTTGGAAAGTCTATTCCAAAGGAGGATGGTTTACTTAAGCTGACTCACAGACGAACGCCTAACCGTAAGGTTAAAAGGAAAAGATTGGAAGGTGAAACAACCATAACCGAAAATGCTGAAAAGAAAGATGATATCTCTACAGACCACTCACCCGTGCGTTCCTCTTCTGGAATTACAAGGACATCTGAGAGCATGAAGCCTCCAAAACTGGAATCCAAGTGCAACTGTATAATTATGTAAGTTACTCAAGCATCTGGTACGGCAAAGGTGACTTGAAATAGAGGTTGGAATTGATGTATTATGGTAGTTCCATTCCACGCGCAATCAAGTCGTCCACAGTTGGTGAGTGACACAGGGCCTTAAGTTAGATTTTTTTTTTTTTTTTTTTTTGTGATGGTGCATTCCGTTTTTTAGGTAACAGAAGTGCACCCCAGAGCTATTCTTTTGTAAATTCTTTTTTCCCCTATGTTCCTGTTTTGTCAGATCTTCTGCTTGTTATGTGGTCTATCAGGGTTGTCCAAAGTGTGAATTTACTAGATTAAATATCTGTATTTATAGCCTGTTTTGTTGCAATGCATGAGGCTTGTTAAATTCTTATGAGTATTATTGCCTATTGCCTGTGTTATTAAGCAGACCAGGATCTATAGGTGTTCTTGCATGCATCTGTCATCATCAGCACTGCTTCAATCACTTGTATGACAACCTATAGCATTTGAGATATTTCTCCATTTAATTAAAAAAGGGTCACTTCTAAACGTTTTCATTGTTGAAGAGTGAAATGTCAAATTTTCAAAAGAAAAACAAATTTAGTTTGCTTCTACTGATATTCTGGTGATAAGAGTGATGTAAATTTGGTTTGCATCTACTGATATTCTGGTGATAAGAGTGATGTGTACAAAGGCAGTAGTCTAGAAAATGAGCAAAAAAAGGTTGAAGCAATTGATATGGCCGTATGGTTTTAGATTGGATTTGGTCGCTCTTCATTCGATTAAGCCCTAATTAATGAAATGAAGAGTGACGCAAGAGAGTAGATGAGTGCGGTGCCCCCACAGTGATTGGATGATTACGGAGGCCACGTGCATAAATGGGAGCACTCATTGCAAAGCGACAAAACGAGCATTGTGTGGATTTTTCCCTGATAAAAGCCAGAGGGTAAGTAAAAAGGAAAATAATATTTGTCTTCAAATATACTTTTACAGCATTTTCACTTTTGTTTTATACTATATATTACAGATTTACAGTCTATAAACTGATTAATGGAAGTGTTTTAGAAAGCATAACGACATCGAGAGGCAAATTTTATTTGTATATATATACAAGTTAGTTTAGCTAACTGTTGAGGTTGCATTTTGTAATGCACGTTGACATCGATAAGGAATACTCCCTCCGTCCTAATTTAAGTGCAACCATAAGTTTTCGTGTCCAATTTTAATCGTCCGTATTATTTAAATTTTTTTATAATTAGTATTTTATTGTTATGAGATGATAAAACATGAATAATATTTTATGCATGACTTATGTTTTTAAATTTTTTCAAAGAAAATCTCAAATAAGACAGATAATCAAAGTTGGGTACGGAAAATCATGGTTGTAGTTAAAATGGGACGGAGGGAGTATTTTTGTTTTGACCCCAATAATGCTTATTTTTGGCACTTATCTAGTGTATACTGCTAAGCGACAAAAACATTATTTTTTCATGAACATGTAAATGATACACTAGATTTTTTTTCTCAAATTGTCCTTGCATATTAATGTATTTTTTATTACACGAAAGATATACATGCATACCCTACTCACACACCTAAAGTACGCTCCTAACAAATAGACGAAGATTAGTGATATATCTTACGCCTTACTATAAATCCTATTAAAAGCACATTTTCATGTTTCTTGTTTTACTAACAAGTTCCTGGTAAATATGTTTGGATTTGATATCAAAAGTAAACTTGCTAGAGTTGAGGGATGCATATTTTTGAGCATTTAAAAATATATGATACTTCCTCTATCCCAGTTTTATCATCACCTAAGATTTTTTAGATTTTCTGAAAATGATCATCATATAACAAAGTATCTCTTTGTTTATTTATGCAAAAAGTAAAATGGGCATCGTGAAATACCCTACATGCATGCAAGTGTATGCATGCGGTGAACTAAAATTAATTTCTATTGGTTCAACCCATGCAACATTTAAAATGTGAATTAATTTATGTTGGATGCTATACAACATAGCACCTTGATCGACGAGGATTAATTTTAGAATGATAAATATGTTGATGTCTTTGGTCCTGGTACCTTTTGCTTAAGAGATAATCAAATTGGGATGGATGGAGTAAGGCTAACATGTGGGTTGAAATGACCTCTTGGGTGGATTTAGCAGTGAATGTGTATCACCTTTTTACTTTCCTGAGGGTAGGCAACTAGGCATATTTTAAAGGGATGTCCTCACAAGTATGTGCATGATATGTGTTAATCTTTCTTGTAATAGATTTTTTTTCCAAATAATGAGCGCTTTGTGGGTTCTCATTACACAACAAACTGAATTATTATATATAGCATGATTTCAGTGGAGCTCAGAGATTTCTTATTGATAGGCCTGTTGGTGTGCTTGTGCGTCTTTCATGTAATCCAAACAAAAATGGGTCTGTTCACTGCAGCTAAATTGCAGCTGTTGTGCAGCTGCGCTACAGTGCATGATAGAGAAAATATATGCACTGGCTGTACAACATAGCCAGTTACAGCTGCATAGCAGCATTGCCAAACAGAGCCAATAATTATAAAAACATACCAAGTAAAAAATCTTGTGTGCCATTCGTTAGATCTTAGTACTCCCATACCCTTTGGTTTTAACATATGACATTGTTGACTTTTTTATATACGTGTGACCATTCTTATTATTCCAAAATATTTTTGAAACATGTTAACGGAAAAAAAAGTCACGCATAAAGTAACTGTAATGATAAAAATGATTGAAAAAATGATAATTATATAATTTTTTTAATAATACAAATAACCAAACGTATGTAAAAAAAAGTTAGTGGCGCCGTATATTAAACCTAGATTGAGTACTACATTATAACATATAGTAAGAAAGAAGATTTTGTCTCGTTCTTCGCATGCACGCTTCCTAAACTACTAAACGACGTGTTTTTTTTAAAAAAAATTCTATAGGAAAGTTGTTTTTTAAAAAATCATATTAATACATTTTTAAAATTTATAATAATTAATAATTAATTAATCATGTGATAATAGATCATCTCGTTTTACATATATTCTCAATCTTCTTGTCTCCTATTCTCTCAAACACAGCCTAGTCAACCAAAAAGAAGAAAAAAAAAAAGAAATACCAGTATAAAAAGAGAAAAGAAAAAACACCCAATAAAAAGAAGAAGAAGAAAAGGTCTCTCTTCCCGTTCCAGCTCGCCGCCCTCTCTCCTCACACAGTCGCAATCGCAGCACAACAGCACACACGCACACTCTCTCTTCCCAGTCCAGTCCAGTCCACCCCCACAGCCGCGCCCTTGCATTGCTTGCTTCTCGCCACGGCAACGCACCGCATCCACCTGCAGCAGCACGGAAACCCTAGCCAACCCATCCCCACACGCCGCGGAGCTCCGAACGCTGCTGCTGCTGCTGCTTTTCCGGCGGCATCAAGCCGGATCTGCGCCCCCACCCACACTACCCGCTTGCCGAGATTCGGCGCCTCCGCTTGCCGGGAGGCGGAATGCGGTGAGGAGGAGGAGGAGGAGGCGGAATCCGTTTGCCTCTCTGAGCTCTCTCCCCTCCGGCGAGCGAGCCGAGGGGGTGGCGCGGCGTGTGGGACGGCCACACCCCCCTTGCGTGGCCGTGGCCGTGGCCCCTCCTCGCGCAATTCTCGGTTCCAATCGAATTGGAGGTATTCATTGCTCCAACTTGGGTTGCGTAGATTGGGAGATCCATCCGGCCTTGGAACGGATTGAATTGTTCATCTCCCATTAACCTATAATCCAATTTCTCCTTCATTTGATGCGTGGTGGTGGCGTGGTGCTGTACTAACAGGCGCAAATTGCTTCTGAGATTTTTTTTTCTTTTCTTGGGGTTCAGCTGAACCCCAGTGCCTCCACGTTAGGTCAGTCAGCCTCAAGGCTCAAGCCGTCCCCAACATGGGCAGTTTTGGTTCTTGGAGGGTACCTTTTGAGGCACTTTTGGTTGGTCCCTGATCCTGCTTGATTGCTTTCGAGGAACCTACTAACCATGTTAGTGTAGTTGTGTGGATAATTTCGTTTGGTGGTGTGATTGGTTGGTTACTTTAGGCAATACGTGGATGGCACAAGAGTTCTCTTATTGGCTTAGCTGCTTTTTGTGCCTTAAGATTTCGTATGCACTATGTTAATGCATCATCGAATGGGTTCTTTGTGTTTTGGTCTCACTTTGTATGTCGAGTTCTTAGTAAAATTGCTTAATTTTGCAGGTAATTGTTCTGAATGGACTATCGTCTCCTCGATCTGATATATTGGAAAGGAGGAGGATAGCAAAGTTTTCTCGAAGAGACTTCTAGTCTATAAAGATGCCACCCTCTCCCTCCCTGAGGAGATCTCCTTCAAAGGAGATTTCCCATAGGAGGGGCCACAGTTTTGGGAGCACAGAGCCTGCTAAACCAAAGGATGACGAACTCACATTGTTCAATGATATGCGGAAAAATGAGGAGGACAACTTCTTGTTGGAGTCGTCCGATAATTTTGATGAAACGATCTGTAATGCTCATAGCATCTTCCCCATTTCTATAATCAGCTTGTTTTTTTGTTATATTCTATTTCTATGGTGAAATGTGTTAAGTAATTGGTACTTGCTGCTAATGTTGGTTTCTGCTTCACGTGTACCAGCAAAATTGAGCTATTTTCCGGATCTCAAGCTTGGCGTCAACATTGCCAGACGAGAAGAAAGCCGTGATTTTCTTAACACTGATGGTGACAAGAATGATTATGATTGGTATGCAGTATGCATGCTTAGTATCACATATTACTTTCTTTTGTTTCAACTTCATAGCACATGTCTCTTTTCATATAGCACACATAGCTTTGAGATAGATTTCAACTTCTCTTGTTTGTTTCGGCTATTTGCTCTTGTTTTGTTCAGTACGTAATAATGCAGGATTTATTCTCATTGCCTGTAGATAGGCTACTAGATAAGCGTTCAGTTGTGAACTGCTAAGGCTCTTGTTGGTCATGTATCCATGTGGTGTTATTTAGTTGTCGAAAATGCAACGTTTGTTTAGCTGCTTAAAATGAGATGTCTGAGTCTATTAGTATCAAACTATCTATGGCAATTTCATGCTTCTTTTAACCTGGACCTAATGGTTGTGTTTAAGTTATATTGTATTCTTAGGAGCAAAATGATGATCTGCAGATAGATATTTTAGTAGTCATTTATTAAACATCTCGTGAATGTTTCAAATGTATAAGTGATATTGTTAATGCAGCACTCCTACTCATTCTTTGCATGTGATGAATTTCTAAGAATTATTAACTGCATCCTTTTCTGTAAGCATCAGACAGCTAGCATGGTTCTGAATATTTCTGTGTTCTGAACTTCTGATGCTTCTATACTGTAGCTTTGTGTTTTATTTTATTTTATTTGGTTATTGTATTGATAGGCTTCTCTGTATGTAAAACTCTGCTTTTGCCTATAGTGCTATTGGTCATTATTTTCTGTGTCAATAATTACCGTTCTGTCATCTAACCTTTTGGATAACAGGTTGTTGACTCCTCCAGAAACACCACTTTTCCGTTCATTGGATGATGATGAAGACAAGCTCGCTGGTCCAGCTCCTAGGGGCAGGGCTCAGACAAAGCCAATATCGATTTCAAGGTCATCAACAGTAAGTGCTTAACCTACCATAGACTATATGAGTCCCATTTTAAGTAATATTAAGTGCTTGTCAACACTAGGTTCTTGCATCACATTTTAAGCAAATTGTGCCATCTATACAAATACCTTGAGTTCCCATAAATACAGAAGCTGGTTTCCTGTAAACTCAAAATAATTGGATAAGCTACCATGCAAAATCCATTATGCATGAATAAGTGTCACATATTATTGTAGTTTCATGGAAAATCTTCACCCTATCATCAAAACAAAGAATCATGCTACGAGTAATATGTTTATGCGCAACCCCACCTGTTATGGTCCAAGTTACACAAAACCACAGAAATTTTGGCACGTGACTCATAACCTGGGTATTATGGTCTTAAAGTTTCACAAAACAACAAAGTTAACCATTTTGACATACATTTATATGTTGGATAAAAAACTCATAAATTTGAGATTTGATTGTAGAAGAACTAAAAAATGTGGTAAGTCAAAGACAAAATAGTTACCGGTGTGGTTTTGTGAAATTTTGTAACCATGATACCTGGGGTTATATGCCATATGCCAAAATTGCTGTGGTTTTATGCAACTTGGACCATAATAGGTGGGGTTTTATGAAATTTACTCTTTTACAAAAGATTAAGGAGTCATCATCATTACAGCTAACTCCAATCTTTTATATTAGGAAAGGTAATCATTACACTTACTTATTCTGGTTTGCGCACAGATGGAAAATGCTCAAAGATCTAGTAGAAGCAGTGCAAGCCCAAATAGACTAAGCTTGTCACCACGCTCAAGTAGCAGCAATACAGCTCTGACAAGGACAAGATCAACGAATTCATCTTCTCGTTGTAGCCCACCACTTTCTCTGCAATCATCCACACCATCTCGAAGATCTCCAACTCCTCCGGGTAATAAGACATTAACACCACCACGGAGGTCACCTAGTCCTGCCTCAAGGAGGATGAGTGCTACTTCAAGTGGACCAACGCTGAATGGAACAAGGGGAGCTTCACCTGTGAAAACTAATCGTAGGTCATCTTCTCCAAAATTTCAAGGATGGCAGTCAAGTGATCCCGGTTTCTCTTTTGATGCACCTCCAAACCTTCGCACATCTATGTCAGACCGCCCGTTATCCCGTTCAAGGGGTGGGTCCCCTTCATCTTTCAGTGGATTAAACATGGTTTCAAGAGGTAGAAGACAATCAATGTCTCCTACTCCGTCAAGAAGAACTATTTCGTCCCATAGTACTGAACGAGATCGTTTCAGTTCATACAGCAAAGCTTCTGCAACATCTTCTGGTGAAGATGATCTAGACTCTATGCAGTCTGTGCCAATTGACTATTCCAGCAGTCCAGCTGTAAAAAAGAGCCTGGCAGTGATGAAGACCAGAACAATTGCATCATCGCAGAAGCCATCCAAGAGTTTCTCTCCTAGTTCTGCCCCAAAGAGATCATTTGATTCTGCTGTTTGGTTGATGGTAAGCATTGGCATTCTGTTTTTGTGGAATTGGATATTTTTATTTCACTTATTTGGGAATGCTATAGATCCTGTAAAGGATTACATGTCATAAATTGTTATACAATAATTTTCTTCGGTGAGTCTCCCCCATAAACTATACTCTTGTACACATAGTCTGACTGACATTTTAATGCAGCCTATTTTACTGCAACTCAAACTCCTTTTTCCTTATTTAGTAGTTCTTTATTAATACTTCATTTAATTGTCCCTACTTGCTAAGATGAAAAGCATCTTATTCCTTTTTAGGATCATCGCAAAGCACCTCAAAGTATGTTCAGGCCACTTCTGTCAAGTGTCCCCACTACCACTTTTGTAGCCGGCAAAGGAAATGTTGTTCATCGCCCTACGTTTTCACACATTTCCTCAGTCACAACCAGCAGCAACGCAAGTTCTGAGCATGGTGCCACTTTTAGCCCCTGTGTGGACATTGACCATGAACGACATGATCTAGTTGGTCAATGGGAAACAAATGACAGTTCCAGAATCCATGAAGAGATATTTATGTTTGATAAATCTGATGAGCTGAATGAAGGATCCAATTGTCATCAGCACAGTTTATCAACTACTTGTAGTGGTTTAGAGAACTCATCAGGCAGAGTCAATTGTGTAGAGAGCACCAAAGAAGGCCTTGATATGAAAAGTAGACGAACAGCTGATCAGATTTCATGTGGTTTTGCAAGTAGTTCTGAGGTTGGAGATGGTGAAATGGCCACATGCACTAGATGTGGAAAGGTTTTTAATGTGATGTATTTGAGTGGTGATAATTATTGTGAAGAGTGTGATTTTGGGGATGGGATATTTTCTGCAGGATCTAAGATACAAACTACAGAAGGACTACATCAGAAGGACCATAAATTTACGCACTCTAAAGTTTGCATTCCATCGGAAGATCGTCGTCCTATAGCACTAGATTGTGTAGAAGATAGCAGTGATGTATCTCTTGACCATCAGTTAGTGAGCAATGAACCTCCAGCTGATTATTTACAAAGGTACTCCACTGAATCAGTGGTGCACACAAATGAGGAAAAGATGTTGGGGAAGCATTTGATGAATCTTAAAGAAAATATCAGTCCACATGATATTGGTGACTCTTCAATGGGAAATAGCAATGATATTTCACCACATACATGTAGTGTAAGTGACTATCAAGAAGCTGAAGCAGCACATGTGACAGAGTATAAGCTTTTCAGACTACAAAAAGGTAACCAAAATCATGAAATGGCCCAATGCCTGTCAGAATCAGATTGCCAACATAATGGATTTATTTCTGGTATGGTGGCCAGTGGATCTCATGAACTGGGGTCAACTGGGCCTCCAAGCCTTAAGGTTGAAAATACTGAGGGCAACGGTATATCGGTACTCTTATTGGAGGAGACAAGAAGCAAGAAATGGCCTATTGTGGAAGGGAGGACTTTGGTTACTACCAACATTCATTGTTTGGAACCCTATTATACAGCAGATAGTGTCAGTTTGATGAAGCGTAGCATTGGACGGGATAGCTCTTCAGCTGCTTCTTCCATTGATCTAGGGCCATCAGGGCAATCAGATGTACGCTTTGAGCGCCTTAGAAGTGGTAAGAAGGGTGACTTCGAGAAGTCTCAAATAAGTTGTCAAAGCATTGCTTCAGTGTCGGATATGTCAATTAGCGGTTCATCAGCTTCACATTACCCTCAGAGTTATGTAAATGGAGATGGTTGCCATCCAATCTATAGTTTGGAAACAAGTGCTTTGACAGCTGCGGTTTTTACCGAAGAACATGATGGATCTTGTAAAGAAGCTCTCTCAAGTGCTATAGAGTGCTGGTCTGTTGCACAAGCCATTGTAAATGATGATTGTGAAGTAGAAGATGAAGTAACTCAGAATCAAGATAAAGAAAGGATGGCTTGTGATGATAATTTAGGTGTTGACATGTGTTCATCATACACTGAAGTGCCAAGTGACATGCCCCAGTCTCCTGCTGCTGACGGTAGCTTCATAGAAAAGACAGAGAACGATAGTCAAGAAGTTCCGGCCATCGCTGACTACTCAGTTGCAACTCCAGAACATCCATGTGATGAGAACAATTCTGACATTCCTAGAATTCTGTCTGAAACGGTTGCAGCTTCTGATGACGAAAGCAAGTTGGATGATTGTGGTGTATCATCTGTCCCTGAGGAGGGTGCATTGGTTTCTGCAAGAGATGAAACCAAAGATGGTATGAATTCATGGCTTACACTTTTTTTAGTCTCTTATCTGCTCAAAAAGTCAATTCCTTTTATCTTTTCATTATATGAACTTGCAACTTGTGTGTTGACCTGATATATTTTGATATGGAAATGCTGCAACCCTTCAGAATAATATATTTGGAGGGATAGAGTTGTTGCTAGAGAGTAGAGACACAAGGATAAAATTTGAAAGAATAATTTCTTTGCTTCATAAAAGGCCGTATTTGTAGTAGCATTAAGGTATTTGTTATATCATAAAAATACAAACATGACCAAACTTGGACTTTCCAAGTTTTAAGCCTGTATAGTAGGTGGTATATTTTACTGTTACTGAAAAGTTTTGATGTTACTCCATCTTTTGTTTTTGCCCTTTTGCGTATCTGTTATAGAATTAAATTCACCTGTTGTTTTGTATGCATAAAAAGTCGTTCAATTATGTGGTAGATCCAGACATCTAAACAGTACATTTTCGTTTTTCACCTTGTACAACTGCAGTTCACATAATTTTCATCCATACATAAGTTTTATGTCTCACCTGCAGAAGGAAGGAGGAAACAATTTCAGAGATGCTTCACTTTAGAAGAGGCTACGGATACAATTCTCTTTTGTAGTTCCATTGTTCATGACCTAGCATACAAGGCTGCAACAGTTGGACTGGAGCGAGAGCAGGAAGCTGAATTCGCTCATGCCCCTCGACCAACAGTGACCATGGTAGAAAAATTCATTCCAAGGGAAGATGGTTTGTTGAGAGGTCCTCAGAGGCGAACGACAAGGCGTAAGGTTGAAAGGAAAATACCAGAAGGTGATGGAGAATCCATCACAGATACTGCCAGGACAGAAGTAATTACTAAAGAGCCAGCACCTGTACGTTCTTCTTCTGAAATTACTACATTTGATAGCTTGAAGCCTCCAAAGATGGAGTCGAAGTGCAACTGCACAATTATGTGAATTGTCCATGATTGGAATGTACCAAGGAGACCTGGGATCTAAGTTGAAGCCTATATATAATAGTTTCGTTTTGGGCGCAAACCACTACTGCAAGATGAACCCTGCACCAGTTGAGCGCAGGGGTTTCTTGTGAGAGAATTTTCTGGCCACGGTGCATTTATTTTCTTTTTTTTTTTGTTGTAATAGAGGTGCTTGGGCTATTCTTTTGTAAATTCTTCCTTCCCCCTTTTTGCTCTGTATGTTTATTCTACGTTCTGTTTGCCGTGTGATTATATTTTAGTTTGCTAAAGAAATGAAATTTCAGTTCCACGTAAAGAAAATTTGTGCAACCTCTGCTTCAGATATTTGCGTTACTTTTTTCTAATGAAACTAGGAATGTAGCTTATTTAATATTGTATTGTGAATATTTATATGTGGGTGACTTTTTATTAAAATATTCTTTGACTCTATGCTAAAACAGTTTTTTTATTAATAATCTGTTAGGGATCGTGTTGATTATCGGTTATGATTTCCTTCAAATTATCCTTACAACATATAAACGTTAAACTAAAATTACTTGAAAAATGTAGTCGTATAATTAGTATATGTGTAGCAAGTATATGTAGAGCATTTATAAATGTTTAAGCACCATATACTAAAGTATATTATGTGGCATGATATTAGTTTAAGAGTGATAGGGTTTGTGTTTCCTAATTAACCAAACATGGGATGAAATATCCATATAACATGCATATTTAATATGAATAAAGGAGGAAATATTATTTTTTGTATTTTTTAAGAACTGGATTAATACTTTTGGCTGTCGTCATATGGCCAAATAAACTAGAGCCTACATGTTGAGCATACAAATATAATATATATCAAAGCGCCAAGATATGATATGTTATTTCTGAACTAACAATGGATATATAGTGATATACTCTACATTTTCATCCTTTCATAATTTGCATGCTTCTTTTTAATTATGTGCAAAAAAGAATCAAAATATGACCTAAAATATAATTTTCAATACAGATCATAGAGTTATTACATGGTAAACAATAATATAATGGTGTAAATTTTGTTTTCGAACATTGTAGAGCTAATGGAAAGAGTAAATTTCACTTTGGCCATCCTTTTATTGTCAGTTTTTCGCTTTGGATCACCCTTCAACCGATGTTTTCATTTTAGATTGGGTAATTTTATCTTTGTAGCACTTTAAACCACCCTTAGCTCTTTTATCCATTTTCATCCAGCTTGTCATATTTTTTTTTAAAAAATGTCTACATATAATACTCCGTGACCCATGTGCGACTCAATGCGGGCGCCCCTAATGGGTGGGTGATCGCTCCAAGTGATCAACCCGCCCCTCCCCCCTATACTCCTCTCCCCTCCTTTCATCATAAATTTCAATAAAAAAACAAAGTTAGTAAAAAAATTAGAAAAAAAATCTAATACTCTCATTCATGTGCATAGACTTTATACCGTAAACTTTGCACGCATAAACTTTATGTATAGAAATATTTTATATAAAAAATATTTGAATCCAGATTTGAATTTGAATCGGGTATATAAATTTTTGACTTATAAACATTCGCTCTACAATCTTCTTTAGATGGATAAACTTTAGATGTGTAAACTTTAGGTGCATAAACTTACTAAAAAGAGGAAAATAATGCACGCATAAACTTTATGTATAGATATATTCTATATATAAAATATTTGAATCTGAATTTGAATTTGAATTGGGTATATAAATTTTGACTTATAAACATTCGCTCTACAAACTTTAGGTGGATAAACTTTAGATGTGTAAACTTTAGGTGTATAAACTTACTAAAAGAGGAAAATAATACGGTGACCAAAAAAGAAACCAGGTGGGAAGGGGAACCGATCGTGTGGGGCGATTTCGCCAAGGATGACTAATGGGCGAATGTTCGCTTCCGCTCATCCTCGCGAAATCGCCCCACACAGCAAGGCACGGCGTGCGGGCTGCTGGCTGCGCGGGCTTCGCCGGCGAGCTCTACAACATGAGTGAAATCGCCCATTAGTCATCCTTGGCGAAATCGCCCCACACGATCGGTGACGATCGGTTCCCCTTCCCACCTGGTTTCTTTTTTGGTCACACGGGTCAGACTATGCTCATCCGCGCTCCGATCATACTCGTCGGAAACCCAACCCGCCGGTGGAGCGCGGAAGCCCGGAGGTCGTCGCGTCGGTCCCGAAGAAGATCAACACGACGTGGATGCCAGCAGCTTCGCCACGCGCCCACGCCGACGCCGTGGTGCTCCGTGGCGTGGCCTACTGGACGTTGCGGCACGCGCGCGGTGCGCTTCGACATGCCCGGAGCCCGTCGAGGTGGCCATGCCAGCGTGTGGCCGAACAACCGAGCATCTCCAGCAATAGTCCCTATTTTAGAGTCCTCAAAGGTTGAATTAGGGCTGCCACATTTCCTGAGAATTCAAAAATTACCTCCAACTCTACCAGCAGACCCTATTTCTTAGCCCCCATTTTTTTTCTCTTGTATTTCTGATTTTACTCTATGCTTACACCTAGTTTAACACAGTAATAATTCAAATACGAATATTTATAATGCATAGAATTCAATTGTATTCAAATTCATGATTTTAAATACCATAATTCAAATTCAAAATTCTCAAACATGAGAATGAAATCCTACCGGCAAGTATTCAAGACACCACGTAGTTCAATTAAATAATAAGAACTATAATCAATTGATAAAATTAACTCTATACCTTTTCCAATCTAATCTATCTGAGAAACTTCAAAAAGAGCTTAAATCCTCCTAGAAAAAAAAAACCTTGAAGTTAAACTTCAACTCACAACTGACACAAAAGAACAACACTGCAGAATAATCTTTGAAGGAACAACTGCATAATTGCAAGCAGCCTAATTGTCTCAACCTACCAAGCACCACAAACTTTAAAGGAACAAAACAATAATTTTTATGCCAGGATCGTTTAGAACCATATAGTGCATCAGCGTGCGAACTGATCAAGGACAACGAAAAAACAAGCAAGCAGGCATGCGGATGACAAGCAGTGGCCGGTGGAGGCACTGGATGGTCACACCATCGGCCACGAGCGGCGGAACCAGCGAGCTGGTGAGGATAGGCGCCGTGGCAGCGATTCCATGGGAGGGATGATAGGCACCACACGTCAGGAAATTTCCTCCCGCGTAGAAAAACGGCGATAGGGCCTCGGTCTACAGCCCCCAGGCCTAGGGGCTGCGGAGGGGTATTTAAAGTCCTTCCTATTTTAGAGCCTATAGTAGGGGCTTTGTTGGAGTTTATTTTTTGTCCTTAGCACCTAAAAACTGTTTAGGAATTGTGTTTAGGGTCCCTACTGGAGATGCTCTAAGCAGATCAGAATCAACCTGGAGCGTATAAAGACCACACACAAGGCCGTCAAGGTTTCGAGCTTTTGCCGATACGAGATGGACCACGCTGCCTCCATTGTGGGCTGAGTATTGCTACACATACGGCCCATCTTTATGTGGTTATATGGGACTTAATGGTTCCACTAAAATTCAAGGTATTTATATGCTTTTTTTTATAAGGAAGTAATTTCAACTAAGGATAACCTGGCAAAAAATAAATAGAGGTTGGGGTAGGGGGGCACAAAAGACAATCCAATATCTTTTCTTTAAGTGCCATATTGTTCAGTTTGTTTGGAGTTAAGTGTTTTTTTTTGCTTTTAAGGGCACTAGCAACGCAAGCTGCACCAACTGAGTTGCGTTTTCTTGTAAAAAAGAGAACTCCATGTAGGAGAATCACTGACAAGTCATATATTCCACAGTGCAAGGTACCCTTGGCTCCTTGCTAGGACTGACAGGGACTTATTTATATGGACCATCTCGTAGTGAGGAGTGAGGTTATAGAGACCGCATCGCAGCGGAGCACCCGTGCCCAAACTGAGCACTGAGCAATCATGTAGGGGCACAACAAAGCGCAACATGGACAAAATCTTTTACTTGGCACCTTGAATCCATGCGCCATGTCACTGCACCGTGAAATGCCTAATATACCTCCACTTCGTAACGCCAAAAATATTTTTGGTAAATGGCTTATAAGGGTATTTAGGTCCATACAAAATATGATTTTAATTGGAGCTAGTGTTGTATGTTGGTCAAATTGGCATTGTCGTAATGATAAAGTTTTTAATGGTAAACAATTATTTAACCCAATGCGGATTATTTTCATGTCTTTCTATTGGCTCCACTTTTTGGTCTACGATGCTACACTCTTGGAACAGGTAACCAAGGTCTTTTATTCCACTATGGGTGTTGTAGTTACGTTAGAACTGCTAGCTAAAAAAAACCCTATGTGGTTTAGCGCTAGTTAATAATAAAGGGGAGTTAAGGATTTGTCTCGACCTTATGTCTTATTTTGATTTATTTTTACCTTTACCTTTTTTTAACAAAATTGTGGCTATATGTCTTATGATAAAAGCCAAAGATGTAATTCATTTCCATTATCTAAAAATACATACGGTCCATCTGTACAACTCTTATACGACTAGCGATTTATAACTATTGATTAATCAAAGGAGAGGCTATTCATATACATTGCAGACATTTGTAATTATTAATCAAAATCAGTTGTACGTGAGTCAAACTATTGGTTCGTATAAGTAGCAATTTCCATTGTGGGCTAGCTATCCATGCATGCACAACTTTTCTAAGACAAGTTAGTAATTGGAGTAGCTAATGAATGTTCAACAGTTTTTTTTTTTTGAAAACTTTTTTAGATAATAGGACTATAGGAGTGTAATTATAGTTACTATAGTAACAATAACTATGTCACTCGTTTGTAATAAATAAAAAATGCCATGCAACCTTGTTGTTTGTAGTTTTACAATCTGGAGACGATCCGCGGTCAACAATTTAAACATTTTGGGGAGACAAAATTGTCGCAAGTTTTATAGCAATTCTGTAGTAATCATGCACATTTCAGTTTTTAATATATAACTAGGAAAGTAGCCCGCGCGGTTGCGCGGGCACTTTATTTGATATTGCTTGAATTTTTACTAAAAACTTTTCATAATTGATTGTTTAAGGGTTCTATTTTTTCTAAAAATATTCCAAAGCCATTATTGTTTAATAAACATGTTTTATTTGCATAATAAAGCTAGTGCCCTCTAATTAGTTAGCTTTTTGTTGCATACTTATCACACACTTAAATGTAATCATCTAAGAACTCAAAAATGATGCAATGCTTATGTTAATGGGTGTTGTAGTTTAAGTGAAAGCTAAGAACCTATTTTTTTCTACGAATTTTATAAGTTTTTCTATAATTAGTTCACTTTACTCCCTATTGACATTTTGTATTTTCTATTTTATTTTATATAATCTTATTTTAACATCGAATTTTTTGAGATGATAGAATAGTGACAGAGCGTGATACCTTACATGTCAACCTTTTTAAAAATATGAGTCGACTTTTGTATAAACATCTAATACTAAAATAGGTTTTCGTTGTTTATTTGTTCATGGATTGAGGGGATTCAGAACTATGTTAAATACCCATTCTTGTAGAGTCCAATTCTATTGTGCAGTGTAGGAGACAACCTATATGGGATAATTTCATGCAAGTGAGCGAAGCTAGCGAGAACATAATTGGATGGATAAATATAACTACGAACATATCATTATTTTTGGACTGCGATTTTTTATGATTGTTCCCATGATTTCATTTTTTATAAAATTTGTAGTTAAATATTAGGAATTATGTACTCGAAAGTAACCAACCCACAAATATTTTGTTTAGCTAGTCTGCACTTGGCATGAATAAAGTACAATTAGATTTTATAATCATTTATCTGAAGCCAATAATGTCTATCCACTTTTCATAATTATTAAATATTCTATGAAGTTCTAAAAGACCGTAGAAAATATGTGTTTCAAAGATCGGATAAATTATTTGAATGCTTTTTTCATTTCTAGCATGGAATTTGCTTGGTCACTATACAATCCACTTGCACCTTCTACTCCATATGCCCTATGGCGACAATAAAGTAAGGTCTAGCTAGACTCAATACGACTTCTATCATCCTCTATTGATGCATTATTCTTATCTCATTAAGACTGGTCTACTCACTCTCTCCCTGCTTCACTCTCTCTCATTCTAGTTTGTGCAAGAAAATTCTTGGGTTCCAAAGTCCAAAAAAATAATTCTAAAATTTGTCTATGTCTTGTAGATGACAATTGTTTGGTGATAATGGTTTTCTTGCACCAAGTCATCATGTTGCTTGGTTGTAAAACTTGTATAGATGCTGCGACATGGAGGTTGCCATGTATTCCATTGTAGTAGTGTTTACAGTTTCGATCAAGTTTAGTTAATCTTTGTTTTCATGTCTCGGTGTACCATAACATATAATATGGATTCCAAACTTAATTCTTCAAGTGAATATATACATGGCAATATGTTTATTGCAAGTTAATGTTCATATATAGGGATGATAAGATATTTTTAGTGGTTTGTGCACAGAGAAAACATACAATTTTTTTCATACCCGGAAGGTATGGAATAGAAGCACATAGCCACCAACACATATCTCTAATTCTCTATGTACCATATACTAAAAGACCTTTAAATACCATCTAACAAATACATACGTACAACATCGCCAAGCCATCCACTCCCTCCGCCCTCATTCATGCCCTCTCCCCTCCTATTGTCTCTCCTGTTTACATCATATATTAGTTAAGAACCCTAATTTATTATAATCTTTTAAAATAAATATCTACTTTTTATTGACTTATGTCGTTGGACTATTAACTATATTTCAACTTCTAAAATAAGTATGCTATTTTTGGATTATATTCTGACTTTTTTTATATCATTTAAACAATGATTAAAATATATGATAAAAAACCAATGATATATATTTTACTGGTTGAAAATATTTTGGTGAATTTTCTTCAGATCTATATATAATGTAGGCTTATTACTATTGAAATACCAACCAAATAGTTTCGAAAAATTCCAAAATGATTTGAGAATGTTAATCTCACACAAATTAAATTTTAAATCGGATCTACTTTTAAAAAAACACAACTAAATTGCGTGGTTTGCATTTATACATTAGTTCAAATTACCGTTGTATATTTGTTAAGTAATATTTGATATCATAAATTATATAGCATGATGTGATTATTTTTGAAAAATTGTTATGGAATTAATTAATGCATGTCAATGTCCTCTGTCGCAATGTATTCTATGCCAAAATATAGCCAACATAAGTCATCAATGTAAAATCATAATAAAATAAATGATAAGTACGTACGTTATTAGTAAGATGAATAATCAAACATATGGTCAAAAGTCAATAGCGTAAAAAAAGTAATATAAAAATACTATATGGGCATCCTAGGTAAAATAAATAAAAGGAAGAGTAAAAAGGGTGGGGGTACGTACGTACTACCTACATACATATGTGTGAGGGAGGGAGGAGTATGTACGTGTACGTGGGAGGGTGGGAGGAGCATGTACGTGCAGGGAGAGGAGAGGAAAGGATAAACTATTGTTTTTAATCTAATATAATGGTGCAAAACAATAGATCCATCAGTTTAAATAAAAATAGAGGGTTAGATGTTTCCCGTCTAATAAAACGCCACATGGCAATTTTAGAGCGTTTGTAGGGGTGCCACGTGGCGGATTAGGAGCGTTTGTAGGAAGTTTAATGGACTTTTAGTATATAATAGATAGATAGATAGATAGATAGATAGATAGATAGATGGTTTTGACTTTGTAAGATATATTTGACCATTTATTTTATTTAAAAAAATGTAATTAACATTTATATATTTTGTTGTAACTTGATTTATCCTGGAAGGTTCTTAAAGCGTGTCTTTTTTTTAATGTTTGCACAAAAAATCGGATAAGATAAATGATTAAACATATATGTGTTAAAAAAAACAGTATCATGCATTATAAACCAGTGGGAGTATGAATTAAACCCGATATACATGTTTATTGTGCACAATATTGAATTATTCTTGCTAGGAGTATTATTCAAGGAAAAAGATAGCAATATATCAGATTTGTAGCTCCTTTTTTTATATAATTCACTAACCAAATCAATAACCCAACTAGTTTAGTTTCTTGGTCTCCCAACCGGATATATGCAGCCATTTTAAATTAGAAACTTAGCCTATCAAATAGGGAACTTAGCCCTCAAATAACCCAATTTGAAATTCGCTCCTATGGAGATTTGAACTCAGTACCTTGAGGTGCTACTCAAGTCACTGCAACCACTAGGATACATGTTGTAGACCAATGGCCAAGAAAAAGAGGAGGGGGAGGGGCGATGCAAAACCCCTCAAAACAAAGAAATAAAATCCCTCAACGGATCATTGGCCTCCGAGAAATTGTTGATTACTTTTTTTCAATTTTTGAATGCGAGCGTTCTCACGCCTTTTTTCAATTTTTGAATGTGAGCGTTCTCACGCCTTACACGGAGCAGTGGTAGCTATTGTACTCTTGATGGGACGGAGTTCCTCCGACGTAATGTCGGAGGAACGTGGGTCGCTGAAAAGTTGGGGCCACCTTTATGGCCCCACACGTAAGTGATCACGTCCCTCTAACTTTTCGTCAGAGGAGCCTCTTCGGCTCTTCCACTCGTGATGCCATAGGAAACTGAACATGTTTGCAGTTATGGCGGCACAGTCAGAAAACAAAGAGATGGGTTAAATTCAATTAGAAGCTGAACAGCACGAACCATGCAGTGATGCGAACTAAGTAAAGATGCATTGGAAATTAACTCCCTGTCTAACGTCCTCTTGTATCCAATTTAGCTTTTACTAATTTGGTAGGCATGACGTCATTGTCATCATCACTATCATCTCTATCAATAGCAGGTTCTTGGCAGTAGTATCTGCCTGGAGATGGGGTGGGTGTCTCTGGAGACAGGAGGCGGCACTGAATGACTGAAGTGGCATTGTAGAACCATTACAATTACAACTTAATGGACTATAAATATTTAAATTGACTAGTGCACCGGCAAAGTTTTAATTTTGAGACATAAGATATGGCGTTATATTATTTTACTATGTTTTTGCTGTAAATTTTATGATATACTCACCTTGTTATCAAACATATAACGATGTTTAACTTTTAGACATAATAGTGTTTACATTAGATTATTGGAGGGGCACAACAGCTAATTAAGCTGAAAATGCTGATTAGCGAACAACATGATGCCCTGCACTCGTGCACATGCTCGTTGTGTGATTCCACGTGCTCCTCTTTCTTTCTTCGGGTATGTTCATGTAGAAAGGGTATACTTCAATTCAAATTTGGATTGAAATGTTTTTATATAAAATGTTCCTATATTAAAAGTTTTTTATGTAAATTCTGTGTCAATTTTTTCTAGCACAGTGTCTCAAGATGGGCAAGACGCATGTGGGCCAGACCGAACACGTTTGCGTGCTTAGGCCGAATGCAAAACG
Organism: Oryza glaberrima; assembly: GCF_000147395.1. Classification (NCBI taxonomy): domain Eukaryota; kingdom Viridiplantae; phylum Streptophyta; class Magnoliopsida; order Poales; family Poaceae; genus Oryza; species Oryza glaberrima. The sequence continues at coordinate 6,783,046 of NC_068337.1, read as the reverse complement.
GACCCTAGACTCATCCATTAGACTTGCGCTAGAGCTCTGCCAAACAGACCCTAGGCTAGCGCGCGAGGCTGTTGAGCGCGCGGAGCAACACCGGCTTGAAGCGGTCGATGTCGACGATGATGTCCTGGCCGTTCAGAAACGTGTGCCTCATGAACGTGAACCCCTTCTTGTGCAGCGCCGTCGGGTTGGTGAATATCTCGTGGTCTCGCGGGTACTTGTCCTTGAGCGTGCTCTCGCCGGCGGCGACCTCGTACTGGATGTACCTGAGCCCCATCGCCACCGCCGGCTCGCCGAAGTCCGCCTGCGCCAGCCACCGGAGACCGCCCCACGGCACGATCTGCACCGCCGCGGCGCCGGGTGGCAGGAACACCATGTTCGTCAGCCCGGCGCCGTGCACGCCCACCACCGCGTCGAACGAGTTGACGAGCCGTGCCACGCGCGCGACGTCGTCGTGGTCCGCGCCGGCCATGTCCAGCTCGCTTGCCACGGCCTCGAAGCCGACCTCCTCCGCGGCGCGCGCCACGGCGTCGGTGTTGAGTAGAAGCCGTGTTCCGCGGCGGGAGATGATGAGAAGGCGCGGGAGGGGTTGGGGCTTCGTGGCGTCGCCGTGGCCGCCGCCGGGGCGCGTGGGCGCGTCGCGGGGCAGCGAGAGCGCGCGGCGGAGGAACCGCGTGAAGTCCGGCATCCCGAGACCGTCCGGGCTGCGTTCGCGGTCGATGATGAGCTCCCCGTGCGCGCGCAGGCCGACCACGGTGTGCCCGAAGCAGTGCACCTCCCCGCCGCCGGCGGCGGCCTCGGCGGCGAGGTCAAGCGGCGCGTGGCGCGACAGACCGCGCAGGACCGCGCCGTACCTGGCGAGCCACCGCCGCGTGGCCGCGTTGCCGTCCGTCACGACGAGCTGCACGTCGCCGCGGTAGCGCGCCGCGGTGTTGTACAGCGGGACGATCACGTCGGTGAAGTCGTGGAACAGGTTGCCCGTGTACCCGCTGATCGAGAACACGACCGCCGGCGCCGCGTGCGTCGTCGTGCACCGCGGCGGCGGCGCCGCCGCCGCGGTCGTGCGCACCGTGATCTCGGTGACGCGGCCCATGCTCGTGGCGTCGCCCTTCCGCGGGTACGGCCGGACCTTGTACGTCGGCCCGTCCGCGCCGACCGCCGGGTCGACGACGACGACGAACGCCGAGGCGTTGGCGTCCATGCGGATGTCGCCGGCGAGGTCGCAGACGTCGGTGCGGTGGTCGGAGAAATCGCACAGCGGATGTCGCGGCTGGTCTACCGAATCCGCACGCGTCGTGGTCTCCCCTGGAGAAGATCCAGAGTTACAAGCCGTCGCATGATCAATGCTGTTAACGAGGGAAGGTGCCATTTTGTTGCTTGAGGTAATATCCCATCGTTTTATTTTTGTCAATTCAATTAGTTATGAGATTTTAAAAATAAAAAGATAATGTATATAAATGTGAGGTATATCACTAAAAAAAATACAAGGTTAAATTTGAGCTATGAAGTCTTTTTTAAAAAAACAATATACTACCTCCGTCCCAAAATAAGTGTAGCCGTGGGAATCCGTGTTCAACGTTTGACCGTCCGTCTTATTTGAAACATTTATGAAAAAATTTCAAAAGTTAGTCACACATAAAGTATTATTCATGTTTTATCATCTAGTAACAATAAAAATATTAATCGTAAAAAAATTTTAAATAAGACGAACGGTCAAACGTTAGACATGAACAGCGCAAAACTGTACTTATTTTAGGACTGAGGGAATAATAAAATGTAAACAATATTCTGTACGGGTATTCTGATGAGCAGGTCTAGGGGCTGTTTGGTTGCTATCTTCAATTTGCTATGTCTAAGGTTAGTTAATGTACAACTTTTTGGCAATCGTTTGGTTCATTACCACAACTGTGACCCACCACCTTTTCAGCTATATGGTCCCACGTGTCATTAATCCATTTTTTTAACTAAGCTTGTCTAAGATATGACTAAGGATTTATGAGCCACAACTTGCCTCAATTGTGGTTTGGCAAAGTTAGCTACTAACCAAACAACCCCTAATTTGCGTAGATGCCATAAAAACAACTCACACACCACACCCGGAGCACAGCAGCAGTGATCCTCCCACGCTTAGCGCTAACAGAGATTAATGTTAAGCTAATAGAGATAGTGTTAGCACGCTGTTTTTTTTTTTGCAAACTTTTTAATGTACTTTAGAATTCAAATCTTTCACATCAAATTTCAAAACATTCTATTAAAAACTTTCAACTAGAATTTGGAACTCAGTTTAAAACTTTCATATCAAAATTTAAAACTCTCAACTCAAAAATTCAAATCTTGCTTGAAGGTTTTCAAATCTAAGCTGAAAGTTTAAATCTTGATTTGAAAGTTTTCAAATATGAATGAGAAAATCCCCTATATACTCTCGAGAATTCGTTCAATCCCTTATGTGCCCCTAAATTTTGCCTTATTCCCTATATACCCCTGAGTTTTTATTTTGATATCTTCTATGTCTATTCCGTTAGTTGACTGTTAAATGTTTTTGAAATTGACTATATTATCCCCTCTCTTATATTTATGTGCTAGTTTAATCATAAAAACACAATTCTTATATAAAAGATCTATTTGTAGAAAAACAAAGGGAATATAATTATTTGACAACAAGTTTTAAAAATAAATCTAAAATTTGTAAATAAATTTTAAATTAACTTTTATGAAATTCGAACATTGTTTTCAACAAAATTTGAACCCAATAAATAAATTAATAATTTTGGTTCATAATTTCTAGCTAAAACTCTTATATGGATTTTTTTAAAAAAATAAATTTATTTAAGAATTTAAATATTCTTTTTCGAATTTTACAATAAGTAATTATGCCTCATTTGATTTTTTTTATGAGTTCCAATTTTTCACATTGTGAAATATGAAGTAGATAGCATGTAAGTATGGGAAATGGATGATATGGTTATTTTAGAAAAATCTAACGATCAACTAACGGAATAAGGATGTAGTTGATCAAAATAAAAACTCAAGGTCATGTAGGGGGTGAGCCAAAATTCAGGAGTGTACAAGATATTACAAAACAATTCAGGGGTATGTAGAGAATTTTCTCAATATGAATTGAAAATCTCAAATCTTTACATGATTGTTTTCAAATCTGAGTTAAAATTTTTTATATCTTGACCTGAAAGTTTTTAAATCTAAGTTTAAAAGTTTTCAAATATTAAAGTTAAAAGTTTTTAAATCTAAGTTTTTTTCCCCACCAAAAAAAGTTAAAAGTTTTTAAAACCGGATTAAAAATTTTTAACAAGAAAAGGAAAAGAAAATTAGATAAGATATGTGCGCCAATTGAGATCTCCTGCAGTACTGTATATGTAGTACTGCTCCCTGACATGGGCCAACGACCTATATTCTATGTGCGCTACTTAGGCCTTGTTTAGTTCCCACTACTTAGGTCTTGTTTAGTTGCCAGTTTTTTCTTCAAACTTTCAACTTTTTCATCACATCAAAACTTCCTTGTACATATAAACTTCCAACTTTTTTCTTCAAACTTTCAATTTTAGTCAAACTTCTAATTTTAGCGTGGAACTAAACACAACCTTATTTTGATAGTGTATATGCATTAAATAGGATTCCTATACTAAACTGCACACACAAACGTGCATCCGGATTGGAATTGTATTCTCTCCTCCTGGAATTTACTACCGAGCATGACTCAATTTCAGAGTAGTTATTACTACGGTGTAGTAGTATTACACACCTGGTTGTTCGTGCCGTGGAGGAGACGTTCCGGTGGCGGCGGCGGTCCGCAAGGATTTGTCGTGGCCCGGCGCCGCATCCACGGCTGCTGTACCTGTACGTGCGCCGCATCCACGGTTTGCAGAATTGCAGGTCAAATTTGGAGTCCGTGCACTTGTCAACTACTGTAGATAGTGTCGGTGCGCGGTTGTGGAAGACGAACCTGGTTGTGCTTCTTGATCGCCGCCGGAGATGGCTGCCGCGGCGGCCGGCGCGGCGTTGTCGCGCTCCGCCGGCTCCGCCCCTCTCTCGGCGCCGTCGTCGTTCGTCTCCACCCCGGTCACCGTTTCTCTAACCCCTGAAGAAAAGGCCGGCGAGGAGGGAGCCTCATGATTCCGGCGACCAGCTGAGCCGGCGTCCGGCAGGGTGTCGGCCGCCGCCGGCGAGCTCAACGACGCCGCCGTGGGACGTCCCACTCCCACTGCATGACGTCATGGCCGGAACACTGTGAGATCATGGTGCCGTGCGGGAGGGAGAAGAGAACTCAACTAGTGCAAGTGCAAAGTAGTTGCAGGCAGTGGCACTGACGACGGGTGTCGAGGAGAACAATGGCGTCGTGGCGGGAGGAGAGGAGGAAGACGATGAAGAAGAGGAAGCAGCCGGCGGTGACGGTCAGCAGCCGCCGCCTGAACGTCCCCCGTGACTCCACCCGCGGCCGCCACAATCCGCCTCCGCCGCCTTTCATGGCCGGCGACGACGACGACGAGCCCGGCCGCGAGCTAGCTTAAACTAGCTTCGTCCAGTGCTAGTGCTAGGTACGACGACGATGCAGAGAAAAAAACAAAGTGACAAATCAATGGAAGTTGGAGCAGAGCTGAAGAATTGCTACTTGCAACGAACGATCGCACAAGAACTGATTATTGCAACCCAATTAGGATATGAGGGGATAAGCGCGCGGCTCACTGTGAGCCGCTTATTATATTTATATGATATGATATTGGAGTAGTATATGATATATCGTGCGTGCCGTGCATGTGCCCCCGTTCCATGCGCCCATGATGAGTCATGAGCCTGCCGTTAGGTGGAGAGAAAGCGGGCAGCTGAAGCTTCTTTCGTTAATTTGCTAACCTTTACTATCGTTGCCAGCCTAAAATTGCCAACCTGGTTGAACTTTTCTTGCATTGTATATTGATCAAGCTAGTATATGTCATGACTCATGAGCAGGCAGGGGCGCACTAGCTAATTAATTGGGGTTCATTGTATGAATGCGCATGAACTTGTAGGAAATCTCTACAATGACAAGGATGGCTGATCACAAAGCTCAGATAGACCACACGTGTCTGCAGGTGGGCTTAACGGCCGGTATTATAAAAACCGGCACGTATAGTCTGATGTCGAAAGAGCACTCACCACTACGGAAACAATTTTTAAATACGGTCAAAACGTATTTTCGCGGGTGGACTCTTTGCCCACCCGTCCCAAAGTGTCAGCGAAAATTAAAAATTTTTCCACGAGGATGGTCAAACCATATGAAAAATGAATTTTCACATGCGACAAGGTATGCGGCTCATAAAAAACAAAATTTGGCAAAAATAATTAAAAATTTCAAAAAAAATCATAATCCCCATTCCCACCGCCGTCGCCACCGGCAATCTGCCATCATCACCTCTGCCACTCACAAGGCTAATGTTGGCGCCGCTCCTCGCCAACCCTTCAGTGGTGGTGCCGGATCCGCCCGTTGTGGGGGCCAGCGGCGGTGGATCCACACGAGGGGGCGGAGAGACGGCAAGATCCCCGTGGGAGGGAGAGGGCGAGGGAGAGCGGAGGCTAGACACCACGAGATCGACCACCACAGCGACGAGGCCCGGTGGTGGTGGTGGATCCTACACGCCCAAGGCCCAACAATAGTGGTCCCATCCGCTCGAGGCCCGAGGGCGATGGATCGGGTGCTCCCAAGGCAATGCAGTGACAGATGTGTGCCCGAGGCCCAAAAATGGTGGATCTGCATGCCCAAGACCCAACAAACAGTGGTCCCATCTGCTCGAGGCCCGAAGGCGTCAGATCAAGTGCTCCCGAGGCAACACAGTGACAGATCTGCGTGCCCGAGACCCAAAAATGGTGGATCCGCATGCCCAAGGCCCGACGGCAGAATCCCGCTCACATCGCCGTCGTCTCGGCCATCATCATTGTTGCTGTTGTCATTGTCGTTGCGGTCGATGTCGTTGTGGCCGTCGCCGACCACTGCCAGTCGGTGCGTTGGTGGATTGAGAGGGGAGGATGAATTTTGTCGCCGCCATTGCTGACCTCTGCCAACCGGTTCGTCGGTGGAGTGAGAGGGAGAGATGAGATAGTCAGAGAGTGAAAGGTAGATGGAGAGGTGGAGAGAGGGATGAGGCATCGTGTGAGTGTTTTTTTAATGGAGAGGGTATCGGTGTGATGTCTAAGCGTATTTTCGCATGTAGGTCTCTCAATTAATAAACTTGCCTACAAAAATAATTTTATTTTCGCAGACAGGCCTATTAAGAGATTCATATACGAAAATTTTTCGCATGCGAGTCTTAACCGAATACCACCGAAATCTTTTTGATATGCAGACGTTGTTTTAGTCCGCCCGCGATCAATTAGGGGATCTCGCTTTTAAGTAGTGACTATAGATGGTACCAGGCATGGTATTAGTTAACGAGTTTTAACCAAAACTTTTATCCTCGGGCATACAGATTACGAGTGCTATTCCTAAACTATTAAACTAGCATAATTAGAGAGCATGAGGATATAAAATATAAACTGATTACGAATATATGCCATACCAATCTAAATTTTCTCCATACGTGAACCTTCATGTTTCTAGAATTTATTATACTTCTATTATACATAATTATATATATTATATATTGTGTACAAAATACCTAATCATATATACCCTTATCACCAGTTTCAAACTATCTACCGAAAACTATATATAAATGCATATAATAAAGTTCAGTTTAACTATATTTATAATTTGTTATAACCATCATATTCATAATAAATGTCACTATCCTTTTTTTATAAAAAAATACTAGATATTTGTAGGATTGTTGAATAAAATCTAAGTATATTTATTGTAGGAATGTCCTATAAAATTTTTAGAGAGAAGTTCTCTCAATTCTTACAAATCTGTTAGGCAACTATATAAGTACAAGAGCTTGGGTGCAAGGTTAGTGACCGTACCTAGTGCTACCGTTATCGATGATGGAGAGTGACGATAAAAAATGGAAAGGGAAGAAGAAACAAAATTTTAATTTCACACTGCATTGTGGTAAATTAATACTCACTCATTTTCATATTATAAATCATTTTGACTATAAAAAGTCAAAAAAACGACTTATAATAGAGGAAATAGATTGGTACTAACAGTTTCAATAATATTATTTGTGATTTTGATCTATTGCGCAATAATTGATTTTATCCATTGCTACACGGGACGAGGCTATGCTTGGATATACGATGTTGTCAACGTACCCATTTTTGGTACTGCACTCTTTTGTAGCACTCTTACACGTTTACTAGCTGAGAGCTTTTAAGGTGCTTGAGAGGTACCAGAGGTACCTTCCTTACTACTTAATCCACCGTTGATCTGTTAAGGGCAACTTAGGAATAGAAAACAATATATTATAAAAGTTGATAATTAATTCCTTTTACACGTAACCGTCTCTCTCTTTTTTCGCATCCAGTTTGTTACTTATCTTCGATTATGTCGTTCGCATCGTTTAATTCATTTTTTGCTTTTCAGTACATGAGATCATAAATCCTAACACTTGTCCAAAATCCAATTTCCCTAATTAATTCTTCAGGTTCTCATCTAAATTTAGAGTCCAAAGGAACACATATCCTCTTTCATCCATACACAATCCACAAGTATGGCACGATCAACCAGTATGTTGAATCTTAATTTGTATGTATACAAAATTCTTGGTCATTTTGGATCATCAGTGGTGGTGGCGTTTCGTCCGTGCGGCACTTGCTGAAGAAATTGTTCTTATCAGCAAGCAAGCAGGGGTTATCGATCCTAATTCTTTTACTGATTAAAGCCCCACCCTCTAATCTGTATAAAAGTAAAGTTACCAATCTAACCTTCCACCTAAAACATCAAGTTAGTACCTGGCTCACTTTTTTAATACCTTCTGAGGCATACCTTTTATCACAGATCGTTAGATGGCAAGTAATCAACGGACACCATAATTTCCAAGCACCGGAGGAAGTCTCTTACTAGCTGAGTGTCTCGATTTTAGGAGAATATCATGTTGTAATACTTTCGGTTTGTATTTCATCACTTTTTAGTAGAACGAATCCAAATATCTTACTATATAAATTCATGGTAATAGCAGAAGTCACGGTACGTCTTCTACCCTAGGTACGCATGGACGTCGTAGCCGATCGAGACCGGTCTACGGAAAGTCCGTACCGCCAACATGATCACGAGGGTACAATAATGGACCACACTCTTGACTCTGGCCTTAAAACATCCCAGTCAATAATTAACCTCCCTGTTCCCTGGCCTCCTTGACACCGATCTCCCGTCTCCTAATTGCCCGCCGTCTGCGCGGCTGCGCCGATTGATCTCATGACCGGCGGCCTTAATTGATTGCGTGTGCAGCAGCTAGCAAGCGCCGGTCGGCGACGGACGTATGCGGCCGCAACGCACGTTCCCCGTTGGAAATGGAAAGCTATACGTGACTGTCGGTTCCGACAGCAATTTCCACATGATATGCGTAGTGAGATGATTCCCATCACCATTTGTTAATTTGTAATTTATGTTGAGGCCGGGAAGCAAAAAGCTTATTTAGAATCGTAATACTAACATGTATCAAATCTAGCTATATGAAACCCCACGCTTCGCTGCGGGCACATTTGAACATGTAAATATGTATATTAGTATGAACAATTAGATTATATTGATTGAACCTAAAAACAAAATATATTCCGAGCAAGTTAAGCTACTTCTCGCTATGTCAGGACAGCTATATAGCAATTCTCTTTATCCTTCCCAACTACTCAAATAAATTAAAGTGATAGGACATATAAGTATTGGCTGCAAGTATGACGAATCTTTTCTTAAGAAACTAAAACAGCAGTAAATGCATAGGACAGGGATTATTTCTTCAAGTTTAGAGAAACCAATCGACAAAACTTTCATAGTGCTCCTGCTTGGTTCAAATCATTATGTATACTCAAATAGAATCCGGTCAAAATAAATGTTAAATTTAGGCTTATCAAATACTTCAAATTTATGATTGGGTTTTTTTGACGAAGAGAGTAGAATCCAACGTACGATGAAAAGATTCATGCAAAGGGGAAGAGAAAAAGACTTCGTTACAGTGGGGATTGCAAAGGGGCTTATTAAAAGGTTTGGAAGAGAATCACAAGAGGCACATAAATCGTATTAACCATCGCACCTCATATCCCAATTGATTTGGCGGTTTCTACTGTAAATTAATACATGAGATTAAGGGAGGGGAATGGGATGAAGCAATTGATTACCATGCATGCTGGGCAAGAGGACGAGGGATCCAATGGCGTATGTCTGATATACATATTGATCGAACAGCTAATATAATGTTGATGAAGTGGCAAATTGAGGAGACAGCTTTGGGTCTTAATTTTATAGAAAGAAGGGATTCTAAGTGATGAGCACGAACCAGCGTTCTGTTGTTAAGATGTTTGCTACATCGACCCGCATGTAGTTGGGCGACGACAGCCGTGCGCTCTCCTAAACCGATGCCAGGCTTCATGGACGGTCACTTCCACACTTCGGGGTTATTTGGTTGGCATACCTACGTTGCCAAAGGTTGCTATACTTCATTTAGCTAACATGTCTAACATGTTGCCAACAAAATTAAAGCCACACTTCAACTATAGGAGAGCAAGCTTGCTATACTTTTATGTGGTAATAATATATGGGACCTACATCATGGTGAAGGAATCTTGCCATAAATATGGCACGAACCAAACGGATGCCTAAATTAGTCAGACCTGGCTAACTTGAGTCCGTGCGAGTGTCGTTGTGTCAAATCCAGTGTGTCCTTATATACCATGTAAAGAAATACTACTCTCTCCGGTCTCATTTTAATTGACGCTTTGGACAATGACACGCTTTACAAGATATACCTTTGACCTTATTTTTTTATTATAATATATATAATAAATAAATGCATGTTTACTTTTATTATAGTGTTTTGAAAGACAAATCTATATATGTTTTTCTAGTTTCTTTAAACTAAATATTTTTAAAGTTATTGATGGTCAAACTTATAAAAGTTTAACCTCAACCTTGTCTAAAACGTCAATTAATATATAACCAGAGGAAGTATGACAGTTCATTTACTTTTTCTTAATTTAAACATCTATTAGTATATAACGACATAGTTCAGGGGAAAGTATTGAAGAAACGGTTATAGGATCACAACATCGCATATGAATTGTTAGAGATATTGCATCCATTTCTAAGGTAAGCCTTGGATTTTAGTTGCACGAAAATCAAGAAAGATCATTAGCATATGACTAATTAAATATTAGTAACTAGATTCATTTGATTTTTTAAAAAATTTAATACATTAGCGAAATGCCTATGTGTTGTAATGGGTAAAACTGAAATTATGATACGTGCTAAAAAACAGTGCGATCTCGAAAGGGTGTCTCACACCATGTGGTCGACGGATATCTGCGTCGTCACACGGGGTTCGCCAAGAAGCACGCGTTGCCGCCGTCCCCGCCGTGCACGCCACCTCACCAGACTGCATTCACCGCCACCATCGTCAGGAGACCTTGGTCATCAGAGTCTGCGTGTGCACCTCCAAACTCCTCCACCGGCTTCGCACCAATTCCCTTCCCACGAGTGCTGCTGCATCATCATGCATCCCGCCGGGGCAGCTTGACTTCGCTGCCCGGACCGGTCTAGCACCTGCATAAGTTGGTCGCGCGAGACCGAGGCTCACCTCAGTTGCGGATTTAGCTACACCAAGGAGTAGAACCGTGGGTGGGGAGTGGTTCTCCCGACTCAGCCCATCGTGCGCCATCGCCACTGCTGCAATCACCTCGATGTCGCTGGCCCTCGGCTCGCAAGAACACCCGACTCGAGTTGACATGGGGATGTCGACCCGCTATGTGCCGTCGGCTTTAGCTCTGCCAGAGCCATGTGTACTCTCCTTGCACGGGTATGCTGTCATTGCCGCTCATTTTTTACGCCAGAGGAATCAGGGAGGAAGGGGATCGAGGAGAAGACTAAAGTCGGGGCTAGGGTTTCCCCTCTCATCCGACGGCGATTTCAGCACAGGTGCAATCTCGGTTGTCCATCAGATGGAATAAGTTCATCTGAGGTCCCTTAACTTGTTAACGAATCCGATTTTCGTCCTTCAACCGAAAAACCAGATACAACGCGTCTCTGAACTGTCAAAACTAGTGTAGATGAGGACCCTCGGCGGTTTGGGTGGCAGTGGTGCCTACATGGTGCCTACGTAGCTAATTTGACTCGGTCTACATCTGACATGGCATTGACGTGGCGCTGACGTGGCAATTCGATCTAAAAAATAATAAACCCCGTGGAACCCGCATGTCAGTTTAACACACAAATTAATAAAAAAAATGGTGGACCCACGTGGGCCCCACCTGTCATTCTCACCCCTCCTCTTCTTCCTCCTCTCTTCCCATCTCCCTTCTCTTCGTCTCTCTCCCCTCTCCTCTCTCAAGCGCGTCAGTGGGAGAGGAGGGAGCGGCACGGCGGCGCCAGCGGGAGAGGAGGGACCAGCGCACACCCTTTGCCTCATCCCCGGCCGCCGCCTCCTCCCTTCCTCTGGCCCCCTCATCCCGAGCCCCGTCCTCCTGCTCTTCCCTTCACCAGACGCCGTCAACCTCGCTTCCTGGTGCCGATCCACGCCTCCGCCCGCGCGAGCCAACCCGATGCTGCTACTCCTCGATGGGACATGGAAGGCGTTGGTGTAGAAGCCCTTGGCGGCGCAGCTGTCGTCGGCCTAGGCGACGAGAGCCGTGAAGAACTCCGGCGTTACGATGCTCGCCACAGACACGTCATTGGTGGTCGACACGTCGCAGGGACCCGCCTGGCACCCCGTGCCGTAGTAGTCGCTGCCGGTGCCGCAGAATGCCAGAACCCCCACTTGCTGCATCACTAGTACGATGCGCACCCGCAGCTCTGCGCTATCGCCGTGCTCGCTAACACGGCCACCATCACTAGCACGACGGTCAGCAGCGAGAGCCTTCACGCCATGGCTGATTGGTTTGGTTGGTTATACTATGCTTGCGCTGAGTTTGCTGTGACTTTGTTATGTCAAGCTTCCGGTGGCTCGTGGCTTTATTAGAGGCGCAGAGTTGGCAGGCGCGCGATGTCGCGTCGTCTCCGCCGCCGTCGCCGCCCTCCTGCTCCCGCGTCGTCTCCGCGATGCAGGTGGAGTGGCCCCGGGGTGCAGTGAAGCGGCACAACGTTTGCCTCCAGGCTGCCGCCGGGCAGGGCCCCAATGACGCCATCAAGTTGGAAGGCGACTGCGCCTGCTTGAGTTCCCAACGCCTGGTCGACGATGACACTCGGCTTCCTGGACGACGCTAGCAGCGCGCCGTTCTTTGCGACGATGGAGACGGCCATGGACCCGGTCCCGAGGACCTCTTGAGGACATCTTGCATCAGTGTCACCGCCAACGAGGGCCATTGCGGTCACCGCCCGCCTCCTATTCTCCCGGCCCATAGCCGGCCGCCATGCGCCTCCGATTCTCCTATCCATCACTAGCCGTCCTTATCCCACCTCCACCGGTCAACAAGAAGTAGATGGAAAGGACCAGAGGAGAAAGAGGAAGAATAGAGGAAAGGGGAAAATGAGAATGGGATGACATGTGGGCCCCATCATTTTTATTTACTTTTCTGTAAAGATAAAAGGTGAGAAAGAGGATGACATATGGGGCCCACGTGGGTCCCACCCTTTTTAAAATTATTTTGTGTGTGAAACTGGCGCCATATTAGCCAAAACCACCATCTAAACCGCTGAGGGATCTCATCTGCATTGGTTTTGATAGTTGAGGAACCCGTGATATCTGGTTTTTCAATTAAAGGATGAAAATCGGATTCGTTGACAAGTTAAGAGATATCAGATGAACTTATTCCCCATCAGATCGGACAGCCATCCTCACTCCCGTGTCGGGCTGCTGCTGTTAACTGGGCCATGCACGCTTAATGGGCCATACAAGTAAGCTGAGCTGCACGCTGTGGAATAAGTTCACTTTAGGTCCCTCTATTTGTCGCCCAGTCCGATTTTCGTCCCTTGACCTCAAAACCGGGTATGACCTGTCCCCCAACTTACGAAAACCGGGCAAACGTGGTCCCTCGGCGGTTTTGAAGGCGGTTTTGGCTGACGTGGCACATACGTGGCTTGTTTGACTAGGTCTCCGTCCCACGTGGCATTGACGTGGCGCTTACATGGCAATTATATCTCAGCAAAATAATAAAAAGTGTGGCCCCACATGTCAGCTGCAAAAAGAAATAATTTTAAAATGGTGGGGCCATGTGGCCCCACATGTCAGCCTCACTCCTCTCTTCTTCCCTCTCCCTTCTCTCTTCTTCCCATTCCCCTCTCTCTCTTCTTCCCCGGCAGAGGACGGCGGAGCAGGTGAGCTTCGGAGGCGGCGGCGGGCGTGGTCGGCGCCGCCCCCCGACCGGAGCGCCGCCGGTCAGCGTGAAGGCGAGCAGCGCGGCGGCGCCCTGGAAGACGCCATCGACGCTGCCATCCGTGTCGCCGCCGCCGACCACCGGACCATCCGTGTCACCGCCGCCGACCTCCGCGCGTGCCGGGACCTCCGCTGACCACCGAACCATCCGTGCCGCCGCCACCGGACCATCCGTGTCGCCACCGCCGACCTCCGCGCGCGCCGGGACGGCATCACCGAGCGCCTCTACACCGCGCTCGTTGTCCTCCCGCCGCCTACGCCGCGCTCGAGCCGTGTCGAGCTCCCTTCTCTCCCGCCGGCGAGCTAGAAGGGCGGTAGACAGCTAGGCGAGCTCCCTGGCACAACCAATCGACCAAACAAATTCATATCTCTTCCTCTTTGATCTCTTCTCCCTGCTCAATCTCAAGAACGTACATTTTGTGTTCGACAAATTTTCATCAAGAAATCTCAAGAACACGTCGTGTTCAGGCAAAAGAAAGACAAGAGGTGATCGATGGCAATGGCCATGGCGAAGCTGTTCATCACCGAGCTGAGCACGACGATCACCTGCTCCTCCGCGGTGGTGTTCAAGGGCGCCGTCATGGCCGTCGTGCTCCTGCTCAGGCTGGTCCAGCTCCCGGGCTACCTCGGCTGCCTCCTCCTCCGCTCCATCAGAGCTGCCGTCGAGGGGGCCATGGCGGCCGCCACCGGGGACGCCGTTGCGGCGGCGGCGGACGCGCGGCGGGGTGGAGGGACGCCGCGTCGTCGAACAGCACCGCAGCGGTGGCATTCGTGCAGGCCGCCATAGGGAGGCCCGAGGCGCTGCTCGCTGAGATGCTCGCCATCTTCGGCCTCGTCGCCTTGCTTTCGTGCAGACCATCGTCCCGGCGCGCTCGAAGGGTGTCTGGGTGGTCGGTGGCGGTGACACGGATAGCGGCGTCGAAGAAGGCGGTGACGTGACGGAGAAGAAGGCGGCGACGCGACGGAGGAGAAGGAAGAAGAGAGGAGAGAGAGAGAGAAAGAAAAAAGAATAGAGAAAGAGGGGTAGTGAGGATGACAGGCGGGGTCCACACCACCATTTTTTTAATTATTGTGTGTGTGAAACTGACATGTGGGTCCCATAATTTTTATTATTTTTCGGATCGAATTGCCACGTAAGTGCCACGTCAATGCCACGTCAGATGAAGACCGAGTTAATTAGTCACGTAGGCGCCACCTCACCCAAAACCGGAGTCAAATACTGCCAAGGGACCTTATTTAAATGGTTTCGTAAGTTAGGGGACCTGTCGTACACGGTTTTGTGATCAAGGAACGAAAATCAGACTGAAAATCAGACTGGACGACAAATAGAGGAACCCAAAGTGAACTTATTCCGCACGCTGTGCTGCGCTCTTGCGTGTATCCTTCCTCGGGCTGTTTCTTGGCTGGGCCGGTAGGGCCGCTTACTCAGCAGTATAAATTGATTTATACACTTTCTTAGCTAATTTAAATTGTTGAAAATTATTTCAACTCATAGTTGTTCTTCTACCCAATGTTGAATTAATTATTAGTTATGTATTCATCCACATGTATCGTCATCCCTCATGTACTATAAGATTATCTTATATTGTTCGGCTACACTACAATTCTTGTTTGATTAGAACCTACAATAATTTTTCATCAGGTGTAGCGCACGGGTATTTTGCTAGTTTTTTAAATAATAGGTAGAGACGTCGATCCCCAAAGCATCTAATAAATAAGACGTGGTATTATAGGGCCTGTTTAGATCCCTACCAAAAATTTTACACCCTGTCACATCGAATATTTGAACACCTGCATGAAGTATTAAATATAGGCTAAAAAAATTACTAATTGCATAAATTGCGACTAATTTGGGAGACGAATCTTTTAAGCCTAATTGCTCCATGATTTGACAATGTGGTGCTACAGTAAACATTTGCTAATGATGGATTAATTAGGCTTAATAAATTCGTCTCGCAGTTTACTAACGGATTCTGTAATTAGTTTTTTTATTAGTGCCCGAACATCCATTGTGACACTCTGTATAATATCCGATGTGACACGCGAAAACTTTACACCTTTGGATCTGAACACCCCTATAGTCGTATATATATTTTTAATGGTAGACGACACACCCATCAATAGCGAGTATCAATTGTAACTTCATAAAATTCAAACTATACCAGTCCAATCCTCAAAGGTGATTATAAATGTAGGATGTACGTGTTAGTGTGTGTTTATAGAGATTAGTATATATGCATTTATATGTTGTCTATTTTTTTTAGAAAAAAGATAGATCAGATACAGGAACGAAGAAAATACCATAAACATTTATATGAACCTAGCAGTAATAGATCTGGTCAACGATGGGTGGTGAATGCGGAGGAAGCAGCAACGAAGCAGATGCAGAGAGGACAGAGGATGACCTTGACTGCGTGAAATCTTGATGGAGCGATCGCGGCGATCTCTTTCTCCGGGTACGTACGTACCTAACCGACCTAATTTTTCTCGTTCTTTTGCAATATCCTTTGCTTGAATTCATCCCTCGCTACAACAACATAGTTCTCTATTAGCACGCGCAAGTCTAGGGTGGATATCGAGCTGGCTCGGCTCAGCTCAGTTCGGTCTGACTCGTTAGGATAACGAGCTAGCTCGGCTCGTTATCCTAACGAGTTAGGAGACGGGCTCGGCTCGGCTCGTTCATCAACTCGAGCTAGCTCGTTTATCTCGCGAGCTAGAACAAAAACAGGAGCTGCAAAGAACAAAGAGGGCAAAATCTCACAGCTTTAATGTTTCAAAACAACAAATCCTCAAAATGTTGGTATAATGATACATCACGAGCATGCTACAGATCAATTGCTACAAATCAAATGCAATGGAGTGCCACATTAACCAACAACACAGCAAAAACCAATGGAATATTCCAGATCTGAAAATGCAAATAGAGGTTGATGAAGAAAGAATGCACAGATCGATGAGGGGCCAGCCACCTCCTTCCTCGGTGGTGGACTCCACGCTGCCCCGTCCATTGAGGGGCCAGCCACTAGGCGGGTGGCGGCTGGGCAGTTGGTCGCGCCGAGGTGGACTATGGCGATGGTGATGGTGGAGGCCGGCGATGGCAGGAGGTCGACGGACGCAAGGATTGGCGCCTGCTGGCCTGGGACAGCTATGAGGACTGTCGATGAGACGACGACACGACTTCATCGGTGGCGCTCTAGAGCGAAAGCAGAGGAGAGAAAAGGGATCGAGGATTCATGGATTCATCGATTCAGGAGGAGAGGACCTGCACCTGGGCAGTGGGCGACGGCGCACAACGCACTGCGGAAGGGGATCTGATGCGGTGAGGAGTGGGACTAGGGTTGTTATTGTCTTGGCTTGGGCCTTTGCTGTTGTCTTAGGCTGGGCCTTTGCTATTGTTTGTTGGAGTCCTGGCTCGTTAAGGCTCGCGAGCCAGCTCGAGCTGGCTCGTTATCTCTAAAGAGCTAAAATGCCAGCTCGGCTCGTTAGGAAAATCAAACGAGCCGAGCGAGCTAACGAGCCACGAGTTTCCTGTCCACCCCTACGCTGCGCAACTGAAAAAATGCACTATAATTTATATTAGACCAAGTCATGCACGGGCCGTTTGAGTGGCCTGTCGTGGGATGATGGGCCCGTTTGAAGAATCAGTGTTCCTATTGTGAATGATAATAAATTAACGGAATCACGGATTCAATCCGACGGGATGACAACCAAAGACGACGTACAAAAACATTTTAATTTTTTATAATAGTATAAGATAAGGTAGAAAGTTTTCTTAAAACATGGGTCATTTTGCTCTCTCCTATAACACATTACAAGTTTATAATAAAACTTAAGGTTAAGCCAGTTGCTTTGCAAATTTCCAATCGGAAGCTGCCAACAAAGGAAAATCCGGAGCAAAATCGACATTCGACATTGCCGATTAACCAACCTTCGGTGGTGTTTGAATCTCTTGAACACGTAAAATAAAGTGGTAATAACATGTGATTAATTAAAGTTTTAATTATTACAAACTTTAAAAATGAATTAATATGATATTTTAGAACAACTTTCATATATAAAGTTTTTACACGAAACGCATCGTTTAGCAGTTTGAAAAGCATGCCACGATAATCCAAAATTTTATCCTCTCCTAGTAGAGCAGGTACAATAGCATACTATTAGTTAGCTATAAACATATTTTAATGAAATGAAAGATGAGAGAGAAGAGCAGCGGGCTACAGATCTGTAGCCAGCTACAGCACGGACTCCAAGACGCAGCGTGTGTATGATAGGTGGAACTATATATTAATAATATAGTAAACAACTATGGTATAAATTAGTTATTAGATTGACTATAGATAAATTGGAAGCTACTAGTTAAACTTGCTCCCAGGAGAAACGAACAGGGCCGAACAGGAGCACGAGCACGAGCACGAGCAGAGAAGCTCGCTCCTCCCCTCCACGGTTCCCAACGTTCAACTCGACTCGAGTCGAGAGAGACTCGTCGTCATTAGCCCTGACTACTAGATCCGCCATTTCTCTCTCCCTCCCTCTCTCTCTCTCTCTCTCTCTCTCTTGTTCCGTCCGCCCCCAACCTCCCCCACCCAATTCGATCGCCTCCCCCACCCAGATCTCGCCGCCCGCCCGCCCGCCCGCCATGCCGTCGGCGACCGACCCCCCGGCGGCGCTCCCGCTAACCCTCGACCTCGACGACTTCAAGGTGAGAACAACTCGCCCCCGTCCTTCCCTCCTGCGATTTGGTGCGGCGGCGGCGGCGTCTGAGGTGTGTGCTGGTGCCATTGCGTGTGCGCCCAGGGGGACTTCTCGTTCGACGCGCTGTTCGGGACCCTGGTGGACGAGCTGCTGCCGGAGTTCCGCGGGGACGACGCGCCCGGGGCGCCCCCGCCCCCGCCGCCCGTGCTCGGGGCCGCGCCCCCCGTCTTCCCCGCCGTCGACGAGCTTCTGGGGCTCTTCAAGCACTCATGCAAGGAGCTCGTCGACCTCCGCCGCCAGGTCCGGTCATCGATCCCCTGTGCCCTGCCTGCCTCTATATGCGTGAGTTGATTGGGTGCCCCGCGGCGTTGTGCTGATGAGGTTGCTGGGTTATGTTTTCGAGTGTTGCTAGATTGACAAGAGGCTCCAGAATCTCAAGAAGGAGGTGGCCACGCAGGACGCCAAGCATCGCAAGACGCTCGGGGAGGTTAGCTTCTACAAACGCACGCTTCTTATAAATTCGTTGCTGTTAACAATATTTGCACGAAGACAAACAACCATCACATTGAATAACACTAGGAAAAAAGGATAAAACCAGAAAGACCCTATGGATACAGAAACAACAATTGGTTTCGTTTAGGGATATATCTGACAAATCCACAGTACAAAAGGAAATGTTTGTACTCCTTTTGCTCCTTCTGGTAATGATAATCGATCTGTCATCCTGTTAACCACAGTTAAATCAAGTGCAAATCCATTGCAATTTAAATTCTGTTATGCACATTGTATAGATGTAATTGCATAGTTAATACACATTCTTTACGAGAAAATATTCTGCTCATAAATGTTGCTTCACATCTCTGGCCTGCATATTCTGTTAGACCTGTTCACTTTGTTTATTTCTCCCAAAAAACCAGTTAAACCAATCTCTTGGAAAATTTCATTGATAGTAAACTGGGAAGCTGATGTTCAGAATGACAGAATGTAGAGCATTAGGGAAACAATTAACAGTATAAAAGCTTCTGTACCAGAGTACTTGTTGGCATTTTTTTTCTAGGTATTTGGTTATAAAATGCCTTTCTTGTTACGGACAGTATCTGATGAAGGTTGTAGTTTGATTAAAAAACTCTGCTGCATGTTAATTACTGCTTTTTTGCACAACGGCTCCTGGTGTGTTATGTGGTTGTTTACTCCAACAGTTCCTTTCTATTATTTATCTTTTGTGATTATATAAATATAAATGAACAATGTAGTCCTTCCTCATTTGGTATCCTGGAAAAATGACAATATAATATAATGAATTTTTTTCTTCTGAAAACTACTGTTATAAATTCAAAATATATGAGCTGGGTAAAAAAAAAAATGGTATTCCCGCTCTTGTAGCTACATTTTCCCATAGCCACATGAACCCTCTGAATTAGATTCCATTTTTTGATTGACCATGTTTTGTTCTATACCTGAGAAGAGTTGTTTTTAGGGGAGCATAATATGATATATTATAATGAAAGTTTTAAGCTCCATTCTGGAGGTAAGGACTGTTTATTAGTTGTAGCGCTGAAACATATTCCTGGGATATATTGTTGAACACTTGAACTACTAATTCTTGCTTATTTTTCATTTTCATTGTTCCTTTGTTTTTGTTTACTCCAGCTTGAGAAAGGTGTGGATGGTTTATTTGATAGCTTTGCTAGGTTGGATTCCCGTATTTCTAGTGTTGGCCAAACAGCTGCCAAAATTGGTGATCATTTACAGGTAATCTTCTCTTACTCAATATCTATGATTGCAATTGTTACATATACTCGCTGATCGTGACATTACTCTTTGATATAATTTATCGGAACTTGCTTAGTTTTCATACTGAACATTTGTTTTCTCATTTTTAGAGTGCAGAATCCCAGAGGGAAACTGCTAGTCAGACAATAGATCTCATCAAGGTAATGTAGTTGCTTGACATTACTAATGTTCTTTCGTCCAATACTTTTTCATGACCCGTGACCTCATTTTAAACAAAATATACTTCTTTTGCAGTATCTGATGGAGTTCAACAGCACACCAGGGGATCTTATGGAACTTTCTCCTTTATTTTCTGATGACAGTCGTGTTGCTGAGGCAGCTTCAATTGCACAGAAATTGCGTAAGCTCACAACATTTTTGTCTCACGGGATCAACACAATGTTTAGCAGTTTTCTGTTGCACCTTACATTCTTTTCATATCCCTGTTACTGCGTCTGTGTACAGATTCTGTTTGTTCCAGATACATGCCCTACTAATTTCATATATTTATGGAGTTGCATGTGTCTAATTTTTTTGATCAAAAGACAGTGGGGGAGGCCCCCACGGTATATATTATATAAGGGAAAAATATTTACAAAAGAAGAAACAAGATAAAAAGAAAAGGACTAAGCCGATTACAACTGATCAATCCATGATTGTACTAAAGGTCTGTTACTTTTCTTGAGTCTATTAAATGTAGGCTCAAATCAGACTTCAAAATCTTCACCCAATTAGAAACAGAGGGCTGTATGCCTTGGAAAATTAGCCCATTTCTTTCTTTCCAAATACTCTAAGCAGCAAGCAGGAACAGCTCCATGAAACATCGATGCGGGAATGAAGAACGTTGTGTTTGTAGCATTTGATGGAACTCCAATGAAGTATCCCAACACCAGCCCAGTCTATTCCAACAAGCTTTACTGAAATCACATTTACTCTGTCCATGAATAAGAGCCAGCTAAAAACTTTTATTTTCATGTTAACCTTACTCTGCCAGATCCATTTAAAAGTAGAAGAGGGTGACACGGACCAAAAATTGAGCTTATAGAAATGCTGCGAAGTGTATTTTGGAGACCCCCAAATATATAACCAAGAATCATTGGATTCCAGGAGAGTGATAGACTGATTATCAAGCATGTGTCTAATTTTTATGAGGTCTTTTAATATGGTAGTATGGTACCTTACTACTGCTTGAAACAACAATGGTTAATGTAATGACTTCAGCTGCCGTGAAAATATATTCTGCTCCTTCTGATGGGCATCACAGTTATGATTATGTGCAGTCAATTGTATATGCTAAATCTGTAAAACATATATATTTTTTGGCTGTAGAGCTGGAGAGCACAGCTATTATTGATTTTTGAAGGAGAACTCCTTCAAGCTTCAAATAGTTGATTTACTATTTGGTTTTGGGCCCAGCATGTTCTTTCATAATATGATGTTTAACGGTTTGCATGTTTTGTTAATGTAGGTTCATTTGCCGAGGAGGATGTTGGTAGACATGGTGTACCATCAGCTGTTGGTTCTGCTAATGCAAGTCGTGGTTTGGAGGTTGCTGTTGCAAATCTTCAAGAGTATTGTAATGGTCAGTTCACTTTTAGCCTTTGTGTTACTAGTTTGTTGAATCTAGTTTTGAATGATCATCTTTATTCAGAATTGGAGAATAGATTGTTAGCTCGGTTTGATACTGCATCACAGAGGCGGGAGATGTCTACGATGGCAGAATGTGCTAAAATTTTGTCACAGGTGTGTATTCTGTGCATAGGACATGATAGTATTTGTCTCGTTCTCAGGTTTTCTTCTTGAAAGAAAAAACATCAATTTCATTCCATTACAATGGAGGTCTACTAGTATAGGACTATTAGAGAGAGCAAGGTTAACACAATGGTCACTGTTCTTCTTTTGCAACTTTTCTTTCAGGTGCAAAACAACAACTTACAATATTCAAATAAAAAATGGGCTAGACAGACAGTTTTGATTTTTTAGATAACTAGGAAGGAAGCCCTCGCAGATGCGTGGGCAATTTATTTTTTGTTTATATAAAAAAAATACTGAAAAAAGTCATATATCATCATATTAACTATAAGAACAATAGATTACCTCATAAACTTACCATAAAAGAAGGAAATATTTATACCGTGAAATAGACCATATAATTTGATATAGTAAATGATAGTGTCTATCATATTCAAACAAAAATCACTTTGTTTTGGTTATATGTAAACTTACCTATCATCATCCTTTGCAACAATGATGTTTTATTTTTCCCTTATATTTTTTTCTTAAATTTCCTCCTATTTATTGGAGCATCACATGACATCTTACAAGTGTTTGTAGAAGTATAAGAACTCTATTGCTCATACTCACAATCTACTTGTAGTCAACTATTGTTTGTTGTGATTTTGTGACATCCTCTACTTATCTATCATTTTTTTGTTAATGGGTTCCCACTTAGAATCATCCTATATCTTCGGTGCTTGATGACGCATGTGCTTACTGGATGTCAACTGATTACTAAGTGCATTGTGCATGGATGTATCATAAACAATATAACTTGACGATTGTTGACACTGGTTTGTATATAGAACTTATTACATAGGATTTATCGGGGACATACGATTGATATATTATACTATTCTTGATTCACAAAGTATATTATATACTACATATTTAGTTTTAGTGCATAAGTAATAAATTTATGGTTAAGTTCTAAAGTGCTTATTGGAGTGCCTACTTCGTTATTTACCATGACCACGTTTACCGAATTGCTAAATGGTGCGTATTTTACAAAATATTTTTTATTATAGAAATTTTGTAAAAATACAAATAACTCCATTTTCAAGCTTCTATAATACTCGATTAATCTTGTGCTAATGACTTGTGTCTTTTCGTGTGCCCTGTATAAGCTAAGTTAATGAGCTAGATCAAACGAAGGCTAAGTGGGAGAAAAGGGATATTGACATGGTGTCAAATGAATATATTTGATCTTCAATTTTCTAATAATATATGAATAGAGTAAACACATAATACATAAAAATATATTTATGATAAATTTAGTAACATCCTTTTGCCATATCAGTATTTTTTACAATAGAGAGTTAGTAATTTTTGAAATTCTACACACACTTGAAGTTGTTTTTATTTTGGAAAATGTAAGTCTAATTTAACTATAACATAATCTATACTTTTAATTTATCTATACTTTTTTATGGGTGTTTCAATGACATGCGCCTAATTTGAATATAACTCAAAATAGCATATATTTTTACAACTTAAAGCATAGTTAATATTAGTTTGAATTACTAGTTTGGTTTTCCATCTAATCTAAATGATGAGAAGAAGAAAAAAGAAAAAAAAAGGATGTGGGACCCGGTGTGTGTACGTACTGTACATAGGAATAGCTGTGTATGTACTCTACGTAGGTACCTACTTTTGTTAAGAAGGAATACCTACATACCAACGTGCATGTATATTGGCCGGTAGTGGCATTATGATGTGGGCCTTTTAACAGATAAATTTAATTAGTACTTTTTAAGATAGATCTAATAGTTGAAAATAATGGGTCCACCAGATTAAATGCAAACCGATTGGTCGGATGTTTTGCTTTTTTTTATACATTTTCTATGATTTATTAGTGCCACATGGCGGTCTATGAGCATTTATACGGTACTAGTGACGGATTATAAGCGTTTGTAGAAAGTTTATCCTCTTGATTACTTTTTCTCCCTTTTTCTCTTTATGAAAATATTTGCAACAATAATTTTTAAATAACCACAACCTTCTAAATTTTATATTTATTTGTAACAATATATTTTAACTCGTCATAATTTTTAACTTTTAAATGATACACTCGTTTTTTTATCTATTTAGACCATTGTGTTATTTATGATAAAAATCACAATTAGAATTTATACGTATGTTATCTACTTCACTCGTAAAATGTATATTCTTCTAAGTTCTATTCAATCCATGTCATTCAAACGTATATGAAAAATTATAAAAAGAAAGTGACTGTATATTATTTCATCCAGTACCACTTCACTTGCATGCATAAACAAAATAGATGGTGACTATATATTGTTAGATCGACTTTTTAAAGTCTATTTTCAAAGAAGAATGCCCGCGCAGCTGAAAACATATATTTTCAAATCATATATTTTTGTTGTACGTTTTTTTACCATATTTGTGGGGTAATAAGTTTTGTTTTTCTACTATAGAAAATACTATTTTTAAAAAAACATCTATTTTTGTCTACTGACGGATAGCATACATGCATTTTTTTTCTAGTGAACCGTACCTTTTTAATATTTTTTATCATACGTACGTACGTTTTTTAAATAAACGGTACCTAAAGTTTCTGTTTTTTTCCATTGTGCGTTCGTACGTAGATTTTCCGGTATATATGGTTTCAACGTACAGTGTGGTACTACTATTTTGGCTTCATAGCTGCACGTATATTTGCTTATTTTTTTTAAGCGAACAGTACATAAGGGTTTATATCCGATCGGAATATACGTTAATTTTTCTCGTAAAAATTTCTCCTGTATAAAGCTTATACATTAAGGGTGTAGCAATGACTTTTCAAATAGATCTAATCTAATGGTGTAAAATAACGGGCCACCAATTTATTTGAATACCACGTGGCGATTTAGGAGCGTTTGTAGGAACGCCACATGGCGGATTAGAAGCGTTTGTAGGGAGGTTAATGGACTTTTAGTATATAATAGATGGATGAAAAATCCGACCTCTACATCCACAAGGATGTACACAGCCAAAAAGTTCATACAAGAGTACTAAGACTCGCAACCCATTACATGGGACAAAGCTTTCGAAACACACTGATTAAGCAACAAAGAGAGATAACAAGACTGAGCTTTAATTCTCTTTCTAAAGTTCCAACTGTATTTAGAAAAGAACTCCAAAACTCTCATCTCTGATCTCTATCATCTTGCAATAATGCTTTATCATGTTACCATCATCCTTTTTAAGCAACAACGACCAGTGCCTTGCGCAATGCATTCCCCTGAAGATTACCTGCAAAAAGGAGTTAGTATTGGAGCCACTGAAGACCACATCATTTCTATTTAACCATACTGCCCAACACAATGCAGCTATACCCACGAACATCTGATATTTTAGCCTAGGATCGCATTCCATATACATCTTGCCATAGTAATACATAAGCTCTTTATGCATTGAGCTAACAGTAAAAAAACCATTCTTAGCGACCTTCCAAGTGAAAGAATCATTTCGCTCCTACAAACTCACATATACCACTTTGGCCACTATCTCATACAAGCTTTCAAGTTATCCCCCACAAGTGCCCTTCTAAAAGAGACATTCAAAGGTATCCTCCCCAACACATTTGTAACAACTGCATTTCTGTTTCCAACTACATTATATAGTGACGGATACTTGTCCAAGGATTGATCCCCCAACCAACAATCCTCCCAGAATCTTACCTGCGTGCCACGTTGCACCTTAAATGCCCTGCACGATAGAAAGGTGTCCTTAACCGCATTAAGCCAGATGAATGATAGTTTTTCTCACCAAATACTTTTTCTTAAGCAAACTCTGCCAGATCCCTTCCTCATTAATGAGCTTATACAACCACTTAGCAAGCCCTTGTTTTGTATCTCCAGATTTTGAATCCCTAGACCCCCCACATTCCTTAGATCTGCATAGAACAATCCATCTGGCTAATCTGTACTTTTTCTTTGTTCATCACATTGCCCAAAAAAATCTGGATCTATAATAGTCCAGCTTCTTTAAGATACCTTCAGGCACTTCAAAGAAGGACAACATGAACATCGCTAGACTACTCAAAACTGAGTTAATAGACAGACAGTTTTGATGGCCTGACATATGCTAGTTCAGGCCATTGTATGCAGGAAAATATGTTGAAGGGTTGTTTTTGGGCCCTTTCAGTGTTGGTTAGACTTGTTTATCTTACATTACAAGCCAGCATACCACTCTTAGTTACATGCTCAACTGTCTTGCTGATCAGATATCCCCTGAAGCTGTTAGGAGAAATCTAGCATATGAGGATTTACAAACTTATGATTAGTTGCGCATAATAAATCCTTCCATTGGCTTCCAAGTTGAAATTTTGTGAGTTCAATTTCAACCTGAAAATAAGCTATCTGTCTGGCCCTTTTTATACCTTCTTTCTGATAATTTGTGAGTAAAGGAATGCAGTATATCTGTATGTTTCAAGGATTCATTTTTTTCAACAAAGTTATTTATGCTACATTAATTGCAGTTCAACCGCGGAACCAGTGCTATGCAACATTATGTTGCAACACGGCCAATGTTTATTGATGTGGATATTATGAGCATTGATATTCAAGTTGTTCTTGGTGAGGAGGGGCCACAAGCTGACCACATTTGTATTGCAGAGGGCCTCTCTGTATTGTACAAGGAAATTGCAGGTAGTGAAAAGTTTGATGATTATTGTTTACAAGTTGATAGTTCAAAGATATACATTTATAGTAATCTGACAATCATACTGCTGCTTCAGATACTGTGAGGAGAGAAGCAACTACAATAATGGCTGTATTTCCTTCTCCAAATGAGGTCATGTCAATTCTTGTGCAGGTATGTCTCCTTGAGCTGTGATTTCTAAGTGATGACCATGTGTTTATGACATGCATAAAGTAAGACTACTGTACTTTGCTTTTCAGAGAGTTTTAGAACAAAGGGTAACAGCAATTCTTGATAAACTTCTTATTAAGCCCTCTCTTGCTAACTTACCTCCTATAGAAGAGGGTGGTCTTCTGCATGTAAGCACCGTGTACAATATTATACTTCCAAATTATATATAAATATATATATTGCCAATCCTTTACCGTAGCATGATAGATCTCATTCCTATCAAATGGAAATGGCAGTATCTCAGAGTTCTGGCGGTAGCATATGACAAGACAAAAGAACTTGCTAAAGAGTTGCAATCTATCGGTTGTGGGGATTTGGACATTGAAGGTATCTTGTATCACACAACGTTTTATTTTGTTCTTCATCCTTTTTTTTTTGGTACATAACAACTGTACATCTGTTCTTTATCCAGTTGCTATTTTGGATTCTTCGAAACTAGATACACCCTAGGACGTTTTTTAAGTAGAGGTGGTTTTCCTAGTTCATACTCTTATTACACATATTTTGTTGAAAAAACGTCACTTAGGCCCTGTTCATTTTAGCTTAAGATTTTTGTAATCTAGATTATTTAGCCAAATTACTATAAGCTGGATTATGTAAGCTAGACTAAAATAAGCTGTGAGCTGTTTGTTTCTCTGGATTATTTGGAGGCATGGATTACTAGGTTTGAAAGGGTAAAGTCTATAATGCCCTCAGCTATTTTGGATGCCTTATTCATCCTTTTGTCACTGTATACAACAAATACATAATTTGAAGTAGCTAAAAATTATTGTCATATTAATAAATAAAAAATCATGAATATTTTGTTTGTACAATAGGTTGAACACCAATTCTCGATTTGTTCTGGAGTGGGGGATAGGAAAGAAAAATATGGTGAGAGCTGAGAGGTACAGAAGGCAGTGGTGGGAAATTTCTTTCAAGTATCTAAGGGCAGTGGGTCTTTAGCCACCCAATAATCTGAAAAAGCACCTTTGGAGGAGATTACCAGATTATAGTAATCTATCTGTTTGTTTCAGATTACTCCTAATAAGTTGGATTATAATAAGCTTAAGCTGAATCAAACAGGGCCTTAATTAGATCCACAACCATGTAACTTACCTAATTGAAGTTCATGCTTGCGAAAAACCACTGTCATTTTGATCAAAACCACCATGGCATATGGTTTAGGATGCTATGTGTCCGATTATTGAAAAATAGTCAATTTTGCAGTTCAGGGTGTAAAATGGGCTTTACCCTAATTTATTCTAGCAGTTTTAAAATAATAGTCTTTTGGCTTGGTCTATCAGATGCCCTGTAAATGCTGAGAAAAATTTATTTTTGCCACCCGTTGCCACTCTTCTGTTAGTACTCATTTCTCTTATTCTATTATCATTGGTCAATGTCACTTGACCATTAGATATGCCCCCCCTAATACCATTATGCCCTTATGAAGCTAAATTATAGTTGAAATAGAAAATAAAGGAAAAATACAATTTATCTTTACCTTTTGAAATTCGTACAAAAAATATAGCAGAAAAAATGTTCAATTAGTTAGAAAAGTTTTACATGTGTCTTGAAATAAAATATTTAAAGGAAAATAGTTTCTCCTATCTATTTATAAATTTGCTTGCAGATATCCTGGTATAAATTATTTTTACAGACCAATCATTCTCATGGTTCTTTTTTATGAAAATAGTAAAATTAGTGTAATTCCCTTGTTTATGTTTTTCTGAAAATTTTATATCGTTTAGGTGGCCACAATTTGGTTTTCTTGATATTTTATATTTTTTGTTTAAATTTCAAGTGCTATTTTAGTTTGGAACTTTGGTCTGTTAGAAGCAAACTTATAGTAACTGCCAGTGAGATTGCGATGGCAAAACAAAAAGGTTCACTAATGGAAGAATGGTAAAAGAAAGAACTGCACTTTTTTGTTGCCAATAGAGAGAACATGATTGTAATGAGTGGCAAAAAGGAAAATTTCCCTTATTTAATGTATCGAATTAAAGTAGTTCGATTCAATGACCATACTTTTACATTTGGAATGCAGTTGCTTATTTGTTGATTGCTGTCATGATTCTCATTTTGTTCAATGACCATACTAGGTCTCACTGAATCCATATTTGTTTCCCACAAAGATGAGTACACAGAATTTGAACAGGCATCACTCAGACAACAATACCAATCAAAGGTTGTCACTCTTTGCATTTGTAGGATGTCAAAATTTCAAATGTAAATTTCAAGTACCGTAATTTTCAAAATTGAACTGTTCTGCAGATGGCTGAATTGAGAGCTGAGGCCAAGCAGCAATCTGAGTCAACTGGCACAATTGGACGTTCAAATGGAGCGGCTGTGACTACATCACTTCAGCAGCAGATATCAGTTACTGTAGTGACTGAATTTGTTCGCTGGAATGAGGAAGCAATATCTAGATGCACACTGTTGTTTTCTCAGGTTGAGCTGATTTTTCATCCCATTTATTGTGTGGGCTTGATATAGAGTTTCTTATTCTGAATGTCTTGTGCAAAATGGACCAGTATGAACAAACATGTTATTTTGAAATTCAGAGGGCCCTCCGTTCTTATTGGCAAGACTTTCAAATTTTGAAATTAGTTTGACAGTTGCGTTAGTATATTCTCTTGTCAAGACTAATTTGAATTATTATTGTTTGCAGCCTGCTACTGTTGCAGCTAATGTGAGATCCATATTTGCATGCTTGCTTGATCAAGTGAGTGAAGAACTGCATACAGTAATAATTTTTGAAAGTCTTTAGAAATGTTGGGCACATCTGATTAGATTGTTGTTTCACCATATAGGTAAGCCAATATTTGACTGAAGGGCTTGACCGTGCTAGAGAGAGTTTAAATCATGCAGCAACTCAACGGGATAGATATGTCATTGGAACAAGTGTTAGTAGAAGGGTTGCTACTGCTGCTGCTAATGCTGTATGTCTGCTTTCCAATGGTTTAATCTACCATTCATTTTTGGCAATCACACCCCATTTGTATACGAAATTTATCATTGAATGAAAGATGCAGCTAGGCTTGAAATATTTTTTCAGGCAGAGGCGGCAGCTGCTGCAGGTGAGAGTAGCTTTAGATCCTTCATGATTGCTGTGCAGCGTTGTGCTAGCAGTGTGGCTATTCTTCAGCAGGTAATATGCAGAGTCCACTAAACTTTACACTAAGCTGCCAAACGATGAACCATGCTGATTTTCCTCCTCCTCTCCAGTACTTCTCAAATACTATATCTCGGCTCCTGCTGCCTGTGGATGGTGCCCACCCCTCAGCTTGTGAAGATATGGGATCAGCAGTATCTGTTGTTGAGGCTGCTGCCCACAAAGGACTGCTACAGTGTATTGATACCGTCATGTCTGAGGTTCGCTCCTATCTCATTACAGGCACACTGTTAGGTGTTTGTGTCTTGTTAGTTTGACATTCATGATCAGCGAATCAGATATGTTACTTTTGGTGTCACTGTGCATCTTCAACGTTTGGTTAAGTGTGTGCTTCTATCGTTGCTTGACAGGTTGAAAGATTGCTGTCTTCAGAACAGAAGGCTACAGATTATCGAACACCAGATGATGGAGCTGCACCGGATCATCGACCAACCAATGCTTGCATAAGGTGTTCTTTTATTTGCTCACCTAATATGTCCAATACAACTAAGCCTAACTATATGATTATCTGTTATTTCAGAATTGTAGCCTATCTATCTCGTGTTCTCGAGGTTGCATTCAGTGCTCTAGAAGGTCTCAATAAACAGTCCTTTTTGACTGAGCTGGTATGTAAATCTTAACTTCAAAATTGTTTTTATGTTTTCATGAACTAAGAATATGAGAAACCAATATATTACGAGATTAGAATAGTGCACTATTGTATATTTATTATGCACATTCATTACTCCTTATCATGTACAGAGCTGCTTTCTGCCCTGTGCATATTATCTTGCAGAATGAACTTCCCATAGTTGTCTTATCAAATTTAAATTGGCTACCAGTAATAAATTTGTGTTATAAGCTAATACATCCAAGTATCTGAGTGTATGGTGCTAATTTTGTGCTGTACTTTTATACTCTATGCGATGTTTAAATGACATGGAAAGTACATACCATAAATAATCTGAGCTTTGCCTTAGGGAAATCGCTTGCATAAGGGGCTACTCAATCATTGGCAGAAGTTCACATTTAGTCCCAGGTATCCTTGTGTCATTTTGCACATTCGAAAGGGTTATCTTGTCAAATGCTGACCAATGTCCTATTAATTTTTGCAGTGGTGGGTTACGGCTGAAACGTGATATCACTGAGTACGGGGAATTCGTTCGTAGCTTCAATGCCCCATCGATAGATGAAAAGTTTGAACTGCTTGGAATGTGAGTGCGCCTTGTATCTTGTTATTTCTCAGATGGTTCTCTAAGTCGTCCCTAATATAATTTCTATTGCTTATTTGCAGCATGGCCAATGTATTCATCGTTGCTCCTGAAAGTCTAGCTTCCTTATTTGAAGGAACCCCCAGTATCCGGAAAGATGCCTTGCGGTACCGTATCTTGCATAGTATAACATGATAGTTTCCTATCGACCACTTTTATTAAACTTGATGCTAAATTTGGGATCTGAATTGCAGGTTCATTCAACTCAGGGACGACTATAAGACAGCAAAAATCGCTTCCATGCTAAACAGTATCATGGCTGAATAGTGTCACGTCAAGAAGCAGTATGTTTGAGCCGCATTCACACTTTCTGCTGCCTATCAAGCTTCAAGTCTATGAAATGATTCAGTGCCCTCCAAATGATTTTGACCATCCATGTCGCCTGTATAGCACAGATTCATGATTATGTTAATTCTTTGGGTTTTCTTTGTTCCATTTTTTTCCCTATCCTATTTTGGGCTTGCATTTGTACATGCCGTATCAGTCTCTCTAAATATGACCATTGTACCAAGTGGCATAAGTAGTATTTAACGTTCAGTTGTTCATGATTGTATCACGCGCGACGACGCAGTTGGTAGGGTTGGTCAGCCTCTGTGCCGTACCATTCAACGATTCAAGTGTGGTTGATGCAATTCAGCTCGCTGGTAGTGTACTATATGTCAGCATAGGTTGATGTGATTCATGCAAAATAACCGCACAAAGCAACCACCTTGTACCAAAACTATGTTCGTCATCAGGTAG
The DNA here is from genome assembly GCF_000147395.1 of Oryza glaberrima. NCBI lineage: Eukaryota > Viridiplantae > Streptophyta > Magnoliopsida > Poales > Poaceae > Oryza > Oryza glaberrima. The sequence continues at coordinate 6,751,349 of NC_068337.1, read as the reverse complement.
TGGCTCTACTCGGCTCAAGAGGATGCGTGTGCACAAGTTTATTTGTTAGATTTCATTTTTCAATCACATAAAATTGCATATTGCAAAGTCTGTAGACGGTAGAAAGTTGAATATATCACCCCTTCCTTGCCTCTGTCCTAATGTGAAATTCGAAAGTGAATAAGGTTATATTCAACCTTTCTGTTTTGAGTAATACATTCTTCTACGGTAGGATTAACTATGTTTTGGAGATAGCCGAATGCCCATTCTTATAGGTCACATAGGTCACATATGTCACATCCTAATTGAACTAGGATGTCACACAAATATAAGGAGATAAATATTGAACTCGTAAGAAAAAACAATGCAAACATATTATGTCCACCTGTTCTACTAAGCCTAGTCTATTGTGTTTGCAACATCATTATTTCAACTACTATAATAACAGAGTCATCCTCCTATCCCCTAAAAGCAAGCACGCCACGTGAAATCACACAACCACAGCCTCCCTAAAAACCCGCTGAACCGGTTAGATCTAATGATTTATTCTTGATCCATGCTTTCAGCCCTTTCCAATCATATGAGTGCAACCCATCTAAGTTTTATAGACCCATTGCAATGCACGGTTACTAGTTATCCAAAATATGATTGTTCCATATTGACAATAATGTAGCTATAGCACATAGAAGGTTGATGGGATCGTATGAATGTGCTTTATTTAACACCTTGCTTACCAGTATTATTAGGTCATGTGTATTGAATTGAATGTGTACTACCCTAGTCTATTTGTAGTTTGGTTCGGTCTATGTGCTTTTGGTTTTAGTTTAGGCCCATTAGGCCCAAGTGTTCATTTGGTGAGAACAATCCCACTTGAAAAGTTTAGATAGGTTTGGGTGGCTTATATACTCAGTTCGTTCCAACCATCATACCTCTAGGTTAACACTTTTACACGAAGCGAGGATGAAAGTGATGTGGGTCTATGTGAATGTTGCCCCGCTTAGCATGTAAAGCTGGGCTAATCCCGATTATTGAAGACCGGGGTATTACAACTGTTATTAGAATTTTAACCCACGACACAGGGGTGTGCGTAGCATCGAGGGGAGATAGTGACCATTCACATGCCGAGTAGTGGTGAGCTACCAAGGGCGACAGTCTGTGAAGGGGAGGGCGTGGGGTCTAATACCTGAAAGTGCATCTAGCCTCTCTTAACAGCAAAATTTGGTAATTGTCATTAGTCGAGACTGAGTCAAGGGAAAAGTTGACATCGTGATTATAGTTGCCACGTTTGGGAAGTGTATCAGACAAGTTTGGTTAGTTTTAGAGTTATTTTTGTGTCAGGTCATGGATCAAGGAAGGTTTGTTTGATATGGATAGATTCCTAAGCTGATCATGTCGTACCTGAGTCGGACTTATTTAATTTTTTTCTAGTTAGAGTCCTAAGCCGATTAGGTCATGTTTGAGTCGGACTTGTTCCTGTCCAAGGTTATAAATATGTACAACCGGGTTCATTGTGATCTAACAACATTTCAATATTCACTTTTCGGTGCATCGCCACCCTCGTCCTAGTTTCCCGACGAGTTCTTGTTTTCGAGTTTGAGCTGTATCGGTTTCAATACCTAGCAAGAAAGTAAGTTTTGTCAACTTCACTTGTATCGACCCGGCTAGTACTTACTCGGTTGAGTCCGATATACTAATTAGGTCTTTACTTGCGTTGCTTATCTAATACATCGATTCTTTTTTTGATTGCTTTGTTGTCTTAGTCAGATTTAATATATCAATTCCTTTGCATAGTATCAATCAGATTGCTTATCATTAGCCTTATATTGTCTCGGTTAAGTCCGATCTATTAGATCTTGATTTGCTAGATAAATTTGTTCAATCCGATAGATTATATTCATTATACCAAACGCCGATCAGTTATTTGCTTGTCATCAATTAATCTATTAGATCAGCTAAGTTACAAGATTTAGTTTAATTGTCTAGTTGCTACTTTTATTATCTTCAATCTTATATTATCTCAATTTGGTATGATCTATCAAGATTGTGGTTAATTATTGAAGATTGTTGTTGATTATACTTTGTTTAGTCTTAGTCAGTGATAGTTTAAAGCTTTACAAAAGTAAATGATAAGTTATAATCAATTTGATGCATCGGCTAATATTGAAGGTTATATAATTGCTTAGTTTTTATGTTTATTATCTTCAACCTTATACTGTCTCAGTTTACTCTAATCTATCAAGATTGGTTTTAATAAAAATAGGTTATTAACAATTATGTTATATTTAAGAATCAACGAATGTTTCATTTAATATATCCTTATCTGCAGATTCCATTGGTTATAGTCGTTGGTCCGAAATTCCATCGGCATCGGCTGGGCTCACGATGCCATATCGGTCCATCGAGCGATCTGCCTTATGACCTAACCTTGTTATTTTCATCTTGTTAGTTGCAAGATCAAACTAACTGGCACACTCTGAACCTGATCGATAGGACCTGCACTAGAGCTAAACAGATCTCTCATACCTTTGTGTGTTGTGACATATTTTGCGTCAACACCCCCCCATTGTGTATTTTGGATGATTAATGACAAAAATGATAATGGGACTATTGATTTTATTGAGAACTGTGCAGTGATTAATCCCAAGATGCTTAGGATGATGCATAGAGACCTCCACAAACATGATGCAAAGTGATGAGAGGACTCAAAGGTTTATTTAGAATTTCTTGTACTTTGAATTTGAGTCTAGGAAAGTCATGCTATCAAGGGGGGTTCCAAATTGTTGCTTATGTCTAATCAAGTGCTCAAATGTCCATCCTTTGTCTAGTTGAGAGACATGGTTGCACATCGCTTACATAGGTTTGGGTGTTGTTTGGTTGTGGGTCAAAAGTTCTTGCCACTTGGGTTAGAAGTTCCAGCTCCAGTTTTCAGCTTATGCACCAAGTGTTGGCCGGAGATTTCAAGTTTCCTGATTGGAACTTCCGAGCTTTGAATATGTGAGTACTTGCTACATGACATAAGGATGTGGGTATTTAACCCCGCCATCCCTTCCAGTGCATTTTGGTCATTAATTCCACTTTCCGTTTTCTGTGTCCTAACTTCTTTTGGGGTTTCAGGATTCCACCTAGTTATTGGGCTCCCATGGTGATTTGAGTGTGGATCTAGGGTGTTTGTGAGAGTTTTGTGTTTGTGAGTGAATTAGGAGGATCTTGAGCACTTGGGGGGTTGACACCAAGCTGCTTTTTAGAGCTTGTTACTCTTGGAGGGTGACCTCTTAGATAGCCAGGAGTCACCTACAAGCTTCCTCATGCTATGGATTGACCTGGGCATGTTTGTGAGGATGGACTTTGCCTCCAAAAGAAAAAGAGGTAACTTTGAGTGAAAATTGAGTTGACCTTCTGGTCGCTTGGTGAGGCAAGGGGTTAACAGGGCTCTCAAGAGCTCCTCAATGGAGATGTAGGGTATTTGTGATCTGAACTTGGGGTAAAAATCACTTATCTTTGCTCTACTTGCTCTCTTATGTGTTGCACGATCCATTTGTTGGAGTTTCTATGATCAATTTATATATTGCCTATACCATACCTCTTTTTAGGCTTCCATCTTGATGGATTTGAACTTGCTGTGAGCTACTCTTCAGAGAAGTATACAACCGATCAGAAATTCCGAGTCTAGGGAGTGAAGGTTCTGACCAGCACTCTAGGCTTCGCTGAGAGAACTGGTCGGAGATTACAAAGTTCCGGTCAATTGAATTTGACCGCTACATTGTAGGAATTTTTAGGAACACCTATTCACCCCCTCCTTAGGCGACATCTACGAGCTTTCAATACCCTAGCATGTTCCTAGTTTGGTTTGACTTGTGTGCATGTAAGCATGTTATGGTTTCGATTTAGGCTCATTAGACCCAAGTGTTTGTTTGGTAGGAATAGTCCCACATGGAAAGTTTAGATATTTTTGGGCCAACTTATTGTTGACGACCAAATTTGCCTAGTTCGCTCCAACCATAGCACCTTCAGGTTGACCATTCTACATGAAGCAGGGATGAAAGTGTAATTGGGGTGCTATATGTAGTGATTCAATGATATGGATAATAGTATTCCTCTCGTAGTGAGAGCAACCAACTCTTTACATAACTATTAAGCTTTTCTAGTCCTTCACTAACCATGGCTCAAAGTGTAGAAGGGTGATCCAAAAGGAAAGAAGATAGCCTTGGCGAACAAGCAAGACTAGCTTTTCACTTTGGACTATCACTCTATTCAGCAAAACTCTCAATACCTTATGGGAAAACAAGCTTAAGAAAACATGCTCTACTAATGACTTTCCCCTATCTACGTTGTCATATCCTCATGAATATATTATTATTTTGTTGAAAAAATGTGTTGGATAAAAAGTATAATTAGATTCAAGATAAATGGAAGTTCATTTTAATTAGTAAGAAAACTTGGATGGATACTTGTTCTTTTCTCGATTTTGGATCATATTTTTCGACAGCAACGCTAAGCGATAAGGCATGAAACTAGCTACGTAGGTGTTGTTGGCTTCAATGTTTTTTTTCCCGTGCCTACCAACCCTATCTTTGTTTTGTTTAGCCCCGACTTGTGTTTCACTTGTACTAACTACCTCACGTGTAAAGTGGATTAGGCAATAGGAGTTCAGTAGCACCTCTCTCACGTGCTTGTTGCTACCAGCACCGGTGCCTACCGCCTACCTAGTGGTTGCCTTGGGCTGATGTCGGCCTCCTAGTGATACCTACTAGTAACCATGGATCTTTCCAAATTCAAAGTGTTTTTACATTCCTGATCATCCAAATAATCTCTTGCTTTAACACTTTTCTTTACGAATGCTCCTCCATGAATAAGACATACCTCACACTTGTCTAGCCTCCAGCACTGAATAAAATTCTTGGCATTAGCACATAGTGAATCTGGTTGCTGCAGTAATTTCCAACCTTGTCTGGCAAGCATGCTGAGGTTGAAGCCGTACAAACCATCTCACACTCATCTGTTTCCTCATTCTGCCCAGCCCCATGACACCTAGTGCATCTTGTTCTATTTATTTTCTAGCTCCTTCAATATCGTCTAATCATGATATTAATTTCTTCACACTACCGTTTGGTTAGAAGATGTCACTTTTGCCTACACATCACATGTAGTGCAAGATAGACATTTCCCTCAGTTGGTAAAATGTTATAGCTTTAATCCTTATCTCCTTCCCCTCCTTTGGTGGCATGCATCTCCTTTTTCCACCCCTTTACGCTTTGCTAAATTCTTTCTTTGATATAAGCAAAGGTTCTCGTTTTCTTTATTGATAAGTGTATAGTGGAAGTCCCAAGTACTTATCAGATCTAGCATTAGCATTATAGTACCATTACTTGAGATTTACCGGTCTGACTTAAGTTCTTGCTGAACATAATGGCTGTGTTTCCTTGTTTATTGCTTGGCCTGAACATTTCTCATACACCTCAAGGATATGTTCTAAATTATGTGCATTCAACTTCAGCAAAATAAGTCAACATAGCAGATGTGTGACTTAAGGTTGCAAACAAACAACTTGGTGTATTGTACCCTCCCTTTTCACCAACAATTAGCAAGGATAAAAACCATATGCATATATCAAGAATAGGTATGGAAAGAGAGGATCTCCCTGCATTAAACATCTAGAGGGGATCATAGACTCTGCCAATTCTCCATTCACCTTTATTATATGTGACTACAATGACATATAGTTCATTTGGAAGCTTAGAATTTTGTTGAAAATCAAGATCTTCCATTGGTACCTAAAGAGAGGGTCATTTTGACCAAACATAATCTAGCAAAAAGAAAGTAGAAGGGTAGCATTAAATATTGCTTTTGTAATTCTAATGAAATAATACAACACCTCTATTTTTTTTATTATCGTTTGGTAAAATGTGTATGGAATATTGTCCTTATAGCCTGTGGGATTGATCAATTGCTTGCTATTGTTGTTAATCTTTTTGGTAGTTGGCAAGATGATGTACAACTAGGCTAGAATACCAAATTTTTGTGGACGTTGCGGTTTTATGTTGGGCAGAATGGTTAACTAGAAATAGTGTGGTCTTTAATGGCTCCAAAACTAATTTATTTTTACAGGTGATCTTCAAGAAGACATACTGGGCACGCTAGTGGTGATCGTTGCTTAAAGAAAAGGATGGTCACCAGTTGAAAAGGAGTGCTGAAAAATGTTGGAAGCAAGGGTCAGAGAGATTTATGCAAAGGTTTGGGGTGGGACTTTAGAAGGAGATTGGAAGCATAGTCTTGTTGTCTCTTTTGTTGGGTGTTGTCTATGGTACTTTGTTGAAACCTTATTGTGACGAGTTTGGGTTTATATGTTTCATGACCGTATACATGTGTTTTGGATGTAGAGGCCGGTTTTAATCCATTTTCTAAAAAGAAATATGGCCGTTGTTGAAAATTTGGTCATAATTCAACATATTTTAATCCAGAAAAATAAGATAATAAACATGACATGTGTAATAGGAATTGATCTACTAAAAGTGCTAAACATGTACATGCTAATAACTAGAAAAGCATCATCGAGAAACATGTTTTAACGCTATAGTGAAGAAGGAAACATACCCGGAGAACGCTTTGGTACTAGATGAGGCATTATTGGTGTTGTTGCCTCCGTTGATGTTGACGTTCTCACCTCCTCCAGTGTCCTTGCCGCCACCTCCACCAGCGCCTCCACCAATAGATATGTTGAAGTAGTGGAAGTAGACGAAGCAGAGTAGGGAGTCGATGTAGAGGAAGAAGACAATACCGTGGAGAACCGATGCAGAGCAGTCGCGCTCCCAAAAACTTGATTGCCGCCTACCCGTGCATGTACTTAAGCGGACGGAGTTTCGAAGGCCTGCTCATCCAATCACTCATGCGCACAAGTGTTTGTTACTGGGGAAGCAGAATCTTAGCACATGAACAGAAGAATCAGGATGTGCCGAGGAGAATCAGTGCGGGAGAGAAGAAGAGGAGAGCAGAGAAGTGCATCCTCTGTCTGTCCCGGTGGTGGGATTATATAGTGCGCGAGAGGGAGAGGAATCAATCCCTGTTACTGGAGTAATAACGGAATCAATCCGATAATTAAATTGGGATTGATTCGTTCTTCCATTACAGAAGTAACAGTGCCGATTCAATTCGTGTCCATTGCAAAACATAATGAGAGAGAGAGAGAGAGAGCGCGTGCAACAACTACCACGCCCTGGCCGGCTCGACGCGCGGGTGGCATTCCCACCAAGCCACCACCACCTTAACCGCTCAACAAGCGCTCTCCAATAGCAACACATTCCAAAATTTCGGTGCAACTAACACTTTATGTTGAGATTACTTTAACATTAATTGTTGGCTTTTGGAATTTATTAGGATTAAATTGGGCCTAGTGCATTTAATCTAAAAATTTGAATGACATGCTTCATGATAAAATCAGGGTTTTCAATTTCAGTTGGAAATTTCGCTCCCCTCTAGCAACTAAAAATGTTGCACAAGATTTTTGGTTTTCTGCAAACTTTTTTGAATATTGGTCAAAATTTATTAAATTTTCAAATGATTTTGGGTAAAAAAGTTCAAAAATTCCCAAAAGTGTTAGTTGCACCGAAATTCCAAAATTTCTGTGCAAATCGAAATTGAAAACCCTGGATGAGATCAACCCAACGTGGAAAGAGGCCTAGTCCGGGTAACATTGCTTAAGAAAATAATCGAATCCACCCTATTATAAGCCCTGTTCATGTGCTTTATTGATGGAAAAATCTTTTACTTTTGGTATGAACAATTGTAGCTTCATTCCAGCTTGATAGCATCTTCAAAGCTTGCATCACTTCATGAGTCAACTGATCCCGGCACCAAAAGGATATAAAAATATGACAAGCATTCCATCCTGGCTTAGATTTTTTTTCCTCACAAATGCTCCAAAGTTCTGTTGTTTTCAGTGTAATCGTTCCAGTTGATTATGTTATCTTTTTATGTCTAACAAATTATTTGCTCCATGATTAAAAAGGTATTTTCTCAAGACTTTCTTTGGTTATACTGCTTAGACTTGTTTTAAGCTAATTATTAAGTTTCTATACTCTTTTTTTTATAAAAAAATGATGGTGGCAATAAATCTGCCAATCACCAACTCTATTTTCTTACCAACTACTGTACGTACTTTAATGTTGTAAAAACATATCCTTTTACAAATTTTTAATATCTTATTTCATCTCTATGATTTAAGTTTATCATGTAAAGACCTCTATAGAGAACTGGGAATGAAATTGTTCTTAAAAACCTTATAATTAACTTGTTCCAAACATAAGTTTACCACATGTATAACTCAACTTTCCAGTAGCAAACTACGGGTATTTAGCTAGTATTTTTTTAAATATTTAATTTATCTTTATAATGAACCAAATGACCGTAACAATAATCCGCTTAATAATTTTTTCAACTTACCCCTCTTGTTTTTATCGAGGGAATAGCCTCTCATGTTTTGTGAGAGCAAATTTTCATGGTCGACAATGGCCATTGGAGGTAAGCAACTGGCTGTGTTCGGCGGCCTGTGTTCTCAACTCCTATCCTTCGTGTTCCACGCGCATGTTTTTTAAATTGCTAAACGGTACGTATTTTATAAAAAATTTCTATACGAAAGTTTCTTTAAAAAATCATATTGATCATTTTTTTTTAAAAATAGCTAATACTTAATTAATCACGTAGTAATAAACCGCTCTGTTTTCTGTGCACGGGATATTTGTTCCCTTCTCTTAACGAACACAGCCAAGCATCCCTTGCTTTGGATACTCCCGCTACGGCAATATTCGAATGTCAACGACTCCACGAGCTCTGCGAATGAAGCGACGGCCCAGATCCGCCCGATCTCACGCGAAGCCATCTCCCCACCGTCCATTTCGTACCGGAATCCCTCTCCGCGCCTCCTTCCCGTCCATTTTGCAGAAACCACCCCGAACCCAAAACCCAAAACTTAAAAAAGAGAAGAAAAAACAAAGTTGTCAAATATCCCATCCGCTTCATTTCTCCCACGCTCTGAAATTTGAAATCGCAGACGAGGCGAGACGAAGACGAAGAGGAAGAGCAAGAGCTAGGGTTAGGAGGAGGCGATTTGCTCCGCCCGCAGATCGGATCCCCCACCTCGTCTCGCCCCCGATCTCGCACCCCCCGCCGCCTCCACTTCTGCCGCGCCGAATCTCTCAGTTGGAGCCGCCGCCGCCGCCGCCGTGGGCCGGTGGTCGGTGCGCCGCAAATCGCGCCGCCGCCGTGGCCGTCGGGCTCCCACCCGCAGATCCAGCATCCAGGAATCGTGCGGCTGGGGACGGCGCTCCGCGGGACCAGGGCGGCCAGGGTCGCCGTCGCCAGGGCGATTGGTATGTATATCTGCTTGCTTGCTTGATTGTTGTTTGGGATGTCCGCTTCGAATTTGGAGCTGGAGGAGGAGGAGGAGGAGGAGGAGGAGGTGCTTTTGTATGTGTGATGAATTTGTCTCAGTGAGATCTGTATATTATACATTTTTGTTCGGTAAATTCCATGGCAAAAATCAAACTCTCTTTGGTACTAAATAAAGCTGAAATTCAGACAATGCAAGCATTAGAGGTCCATATGGCAGTGCATATCACCCACACACACCCACACACAAACCATCAGGGTGTGAAATTAGCTTCTTTGGTAGCTCGGAGGGTAGAATGAGCCATCAAATAGTTTTGCTGGTTAATTGATCCTGCAGAATAGTTTTAGAAAAGCAAAGATGGACTATTTTTTTTCCCAATCTATAAGTTGTACGCTTGGCTGGATATCAATCGATTGCCTCCATATACATGATACATCTGTGTGAATGATGCAATTTTTAGTTTTTACGAAAGATGTACAGTGAAGGGATGGTGTACTGGTGTAGATACACTATCACCTCTGTTCCTTCTTTTTGATAGAAGATTATAAAATCCATCTTTTTAAGAAAGCCAAAGTGACATGAGTTCTACTCCCCATTCCTTTTAAATGAGTAAATTAATGTCCTTATGAGTGTAGTCAATGCCCTCTATGCATTCCTGAACACTTCTATTGTTACATCTTGTGACAAGAACTTCATTCCTCCATTTCTATTGCAGCCTATGATCGCTTATTCCTTGAAGCAACTCCCTGAAGGCCTTACTCAGGCTTGACCGTATAATGATTTTTATATCCCTTAGAGGTTTCTATTGCAAAGTGAGGATTGAATGTCTTCAGTCATGATGACAAGCGACAACGGAAAGGCTCCAGAGAAGGGTGGAGAAGCTTCTGGACCTTCATCAGCTCCCCAAGAAGGTGAAATCAGCAATGAACCACAAAGGCGCCGGCCGCTCAGTGGGTAAAATTCTAAGCTCTTCTAACCATGCTAATGTATATTCTACTAAATTTTATTATGCTTCTTTGTCCTTGTAACTTTAGGAGGACCACTGGTCCAACACGGCGTTCCACGAAAGGAAATTGGACCCCTGAAGAGGTATAACATGTGAATGTCAGCTTGTGTTTCTGTTGATGAAGAGTCCTTTCATGTACACATAATTAAATGATGATTGAAAAATCTTGTTTTATGTAACTGTGAAACATCTAATGTGTTTACTGGTAAAGACTGGACTTGTTTAATATGAAAAAAATATTTCACTTCATTTGGTGTTTTATTCCTCCTACAAACAAAGTTGAATCTGATAATTTACTAATTTCTCTAGCATCCAAGGGAGCCATGGGCAACTTTAACTCTTTAAAAGTCAACAAATGCATGTATTCTGAGGCGAATCATAAACTTCACTTTTCTACCTTGGGATTACCTTCTTTGTTCTGTTTCTGTCATATAGTCATGTGCAATTCTGTTCTAGTTCCATGCTTTGTACAAAATTGTAACAGCAGCATTTTGGTTCTATTTTGTATGTCTCAATGAAATGTGAGCCAAGATCCATATTATCATCCACACAATGCAAAATTTCAAATTTCTTAGATGCATATATTTTTTTGTGCTTATTATCTACTTACACTGTTTAACGTTGCACTTATGTGCTATTCAAATGTAGGATGCCATATTGTCCAGAGCTGTTCAGACATATAAAGGGAAGAATTGGAAAAAAATAGGTACGTTCTTTGGATTGATGCTTATATGTGGAAAGTCATGCAATGATTCTATTTTTCTATTTGCTTAGTCCTACTCTTTACCTTAGTCCTTACTCTTGCCCGGTGAGTCCTTACTCTTTATCATTGCATTTCTACAATATCCTTTAGCTGTCATACTTTTCTTTTTCTTGATCTTCAATATAGTTATTTTTTTATGATGGAACATATAAACGAAACAGCCTTCTAAAATCCAATCCCCACCCATTTCACTATTTTTTTGAGAGAGGAAATAACATAGGAAAGCACCTTCAAAAATGTGTCCTTTGGTATCTACATTACTCTACATTTTATAGCCTACTCCCTCCGTTTCAGGTTATAAGACATTTTGACTTTGGTCAAAGTCAAACTATTTTAAGTTTGACTAATTTTATAGAAAAAAGTAGTAATATTTTTAACCCAAGACCAATGTATTATGAAAATTTATTCAATTATAGATTTAATGAAACTATGCTAGCGTTGTAAATATTACTACATTTTTCTATAGAGTTAGTCAAATTTAGAGTAGTTTGACTTTGACCAAAGTCAAAACATCTTATAACCTGAAATAGAGGGAGTATTATGCATGTCTGCTTCCCTTTGGTTTTTCTTTTGGTCACATTTGCTCTTTGATTACATACTGTTGTATGGCAATGCATGTCAGGTTGTAACAGGAACAATATATTATTTCACAATATTATCCACTATCCAGGGTTTACAATTCATTTTTACCATATTGTTCTCAAGCCTCTTTTGTCCTACAATTGTTTAGTGCAGTAGGATATCATAAACCATGCAGCATATTTTATATTTTTTCTTCGATGTTATGTGAACTCGTGTGCAGGAAAGCATTGTGCTGTTTCATTAACTTACACTCAAGTCATGCTCTTCTGGCATTGTTTTTCCTACTCTGTTGATGAGATTCTTGTATATCGTTAAAAATCCAAGCTTTGACAGAGGTCCTTCTAATTTTCCAGCGGAATGTTTTCCGGATAGAACCGATGTACAATGCTTGCACAGGTGGCAAAAGGTTCTAAACCCTGAATTGGTCAAAGGGCCATGGTCCAAAGAAGTAGGATGCTATTCCATTTATTTTCATTTCTTAGATAGTATTGATTAGTCATAATACGCTCACAATGACTTGTTCCCTTTTTCAGGAAGATGACATCATTGTTCAGATGGTAAACAAACTTGGACCAAAGAAATGGTCAACCATTGCTCAAGCTTTGCCTGGACGTATAGGAAAGCAATGTCGGGAACGGTAATGCTATGAAAATTACTTATTCATTTTATTTTATTTCATCTAGCTTGCACTGAAGAAAAATGATATAACAAGAAGTTTTGTGGGGCTCAACAGAGCAACTTCTTTGTGCTAGCAACAACTGATTTCTTCTAGCCCGTTGTTCTGCTGGTGAATGCAGGTTTTCTTTGGACATTGTTTTCGCATAGACCATATATGTTGTACAATGATGTCTACCAAAACATGTGTTAGATTGTTAATAAGATTTATTTTCACAATGCAGTATTTTGTAAACTATGCTAATTTATTTCTTAATGTGCATGCCATTATTTTTAATCGAGTATCATTACTGTGGATTCTACGTCTTAAAGATGGACTATCTAATCTGCATTTAGGTGGCACAACCATCTTAACCCTGGCATAAACAAGGAGGCATGGACACAAGAAGAGGAAATTACCCTCATACATGCTCATCGAATGTATGGAAATAAATGGGCTGAGCTGACAAAATTTTTACCAGGAAGGTAATGATTTTTATTTTTAACCTAAGAGCTGTTTGCAGACCTCTAGTTTTGATCTGATATTGTCATGATGACTGCTATTATGGGGGAAATCTTTCCTCTAATTTTTGTTCCAAATTCTATTTTTTTTCTGTGGTAAGTTCCCAAACTGTTTAGCTCAGCATTCTTTCCACCTTCCTTTCAGACATCATTTGGAATCTATGGTGTTGTATAAATTTAGGGAAGATGGTAACCTAAAAAAGAAACTTAAATCGTTTTTGCTTTGGGAGAATAGAATGAGGACGCGGGTCCATACTTCCACCGAATGTGAAATAGAGATGCCACTGCTTAACTGCAATATCGTTCCTTTATTTTCAGCAAGCGAAATTTAAAATCAATCTGTTATCTTCTATGAAGTGAAAATAGATGTGAAATTTATGTTTTACTGCCATTTTGACACATCTATTGATGTTTAACATTCTTGTCTTCTCTAAATGTTTATGACCTAATGCACAATGATCTATATGTACTTCTGCTCAATTAACGCTTGTTATTATAAAAATATGCCCTTTTTGGACTACTGAAATGATTGAACCTGTAACATTCTATTTCCCTTATCAGGACGGACAATGCAATTAAAAATCACTGGAACAGTTCAGTAAAGAAGAAAGTCGACTCATACATGTCATCAGGTTTACTTACCCAAGTCTCGTGTCTCCCTCTAAATGAATACTCTGCACACTGTAATTCCTCACCTGCGTTGACCCAACAAAACAGCGAAGACAGTGGTAGCTATGCTGTTCGAGAGGTTGAAAATTCATCAGTGTGTAGTCAATCATCACTTGCCAAGGTTTCTTGCTCCCAAGTGCACAATGCTAATGTGGCATTGGGCTGTGATTTGCAAGTAAATGCGAATGTTGACAATAATGAAGCGCATGATTCTCAATCTTCTGTGGGTCACGAAGCATGCTATACTTCTGTGGGGGCTGTTGCAACTGCTATACCTGAGGTGCACTACCACGTTTCTTCCTCTAACTTCGATCCAGATCAACACTTGCAAGAGGAGTTTGCTCAAGGATTGAATTTGCATATGAGTATGGATGAAGTGCCAAGTAATTCTAGTTTTGCAGACAACCCAACTATCTGTAGTATAGAAAATCATGAAAGGTCATTGGAACCATATGATGTAGCAATGGAGATGCCTCTCTCTATGTTACCAAGTGATTCTGGAGCTGAGCAAAAACTACATTTTATGTCGGAGGCTGACTTCAATAGTCCTAATTGTCTGAAATCTGAACTTTGGCAGGATATTTCCTTGCAAAGCCTTCTTTCTGGACCTGATGCAGTTGAAACTGATTCTTTTTCAAGATCAAATCATCAATCGGATGTATATTCCTCTCAAGCAGATAATGAATTTTTAGCACCACCCTACCTATTACAGACATCAAATTCTTCCAGTGTGATGGAGGCTACTTATGGACAGAGTCCACAGATGTCAGTACCACCATCTCTTATCTGTTCAAATGTTATGACTGATGTACCTTCTGATAATAGATCAGAACCAAAAGAAATGACAGTTTCTCAGGCAGAAATGGTCACACAATCTTCCAGTTCTTCAGGTGATGCTGAAATGTCTGCTAACCCTGGTAGTAGTAATGGCAGTGATATTCCTTCAATGATGGAAAGGATACCTGAATGTGCGGACCAACATGTTACTAATGCGGAAGAACCTGAAGCCAGTATAGAGAAAGAACCATCGGTTACACTGAGTGCTACAGCAGATGAAAAGCAGGATGAGGGAGCCCTATTCTATGAACCTCCTCGTTTTCCAAGCATGGATGTTCCATTTGTCAGTTGCGACCTTGTAACTTCTGGTGATCTCCAAGAGTATAGTCCCCTTGGTATTCGGCAGTTAATGCGGTCGACCATGAATGTCTGCACTCCAATGAGATTGTGGGGCTCCCCTACACATGATGAAAGCCCTGACATTTTGCTGAAGAGTGCTGCCAAAAGCTTCATATGCACACCATCAATACTAAAGAAACGTCACAGAGACCTCGTGTCTCCTATTCCGGATAAAAGAATCGAGAAGAAATCTGGGACTGAAAAGGATTGTGGGGTATCAGACACATCCTCCATCGGCATTCAAACATGTTTTATTAATGCCACTAAAGATGATGCTGTTATAACTAAATCAATTTTGCGTATTGAGCGATCTGCTTCTTCTAAACCTCTGGAAAAGAAACTTGAGTTCTCTGATGAGAACAAGGAAAATTTGGACAACACAATTGAACAGGCAAAAGATGGACAGAGTGCAGGAAATTACAAACACATTGACGAGCAGGCAAGGGGGGAACGGCGTACTGCAACAAATATAACTACTACTTATGATGATCTGCCAGGCAATTTAGTAAGTACTTCCAGTTTTTGATGATATTTAGCCAGTTAGTATGTGTATCATATTTCGTTGAGGATAAAAGGTAGCACCTGTATAGTTTGTGAGGTGAACCAATCAGAGTGGGTCCAGTAACACAATTAAATTTAGCATTAGGCCAGTCCCAGTGGGTGCCACATAAGCAACAAGGTATTTAATGGATGATTGAAATATCTCTTACAATGCATTGTTTCATTTTTGCTGTTTCATAGGCAATACATGCAAGAGACAAGCTGTATTGGAAATGATGTAGACAGTTTCATCTAGATGACACTCATTTCATCTCACTTTATTAATTCTTTGCCACATGCCCACATCATCTAAATTGTTGACATGGAGCCCTATTTAAATGAAACTCCCACTGGAAGTGGCCTTATGCATCTTCAAATAATCAAGTTAATGCCCTGAGTGTAGCAGGTGCTCTTTAGTCTTTAACATGTTAGCATCTATGAAATATGGGGGCTGGGAGACTGGATCAAAATGGAAAATGAATTTTTCCAATGATCTTGTTCTTACCTATATGTTGTTTGATGCAGCAACCTGCAGGTATTCTTATTGAGCACAACGGTGATGATCTTGTTTCCCCAGATTATGGTAAAAACACCATGAAACAGAAGCAAAACACAAATATGGAATCTTTGTCAGTCTGTAAGGAGGGAGTGTCTGCTAAAAAGCCTGCGGAACTTATTGTGGAGAAATCTTCAGCATACATAAATGTGGATTATGAATATGTGAACATGTAAGACCACTAATTTCACATGTTCCTTTGTTGTTTTACAGCAGATTCTTTTGTATAGTAATCTTCTCAGGTTACATGAATATTAAGTCGTTAAGTTTTATGGCAACTGATCTCTAGTGAATGATCATTTCCTCCTTTTCTTGCTATTGCAAGCATCAACCTATTGAATTTGTAGTCCGGCATGCTTCTGAAGACCTAAACTGTGATTAGCTGGTTTTCATGTTCAACCTCATGTCTCTATTTAGATACTTAATCCAGTACAAAATTAAGTTACTACCCATTCTTATCTATGTAACTGAAATATCCATTCAAGAGCTTCATCATTAGTCAGAAACTGAAAAACATTTTATTATCTAATGTATTATCATAAGCCTTTTAGCCACCATCTTACTGGGATTAGCACATGCTATTTCATCCAGAATGTTGAAGAACACTTGAATCCTACTGACGAATACATTTAAGATACTACAATAGGGAATTAAACCCCGCTTGTCTCCAACTACTGAAGTGTGAAGAGATTACTTGATCCTTGTTCCTTTTAATATGTAATTCTGAATTCTAAAGCCTTGCTATTGTTAGATTGGCTGATACCCCAGGCATCAAAAGAGGACTAGAATCTCCTTCAGCATGGAAGTCCCCTTGGTTTGTAGATATGCAATTTCAGGTACATTTAGCACTTTGTAAAATTTATATATTTGAAATGCAGAGCTCAAGTGTTTGGAACAAGAATATAACTTGGTGGACTATGGCTAAATCTAAGCGGATGGAAATATATTTCTTATTATTGAGTCGTGCCTGAGAGTATTTTTTTTCATTAATTACTGATGTTGTCACGCACTGGGGATATTGCTTGCTGTTTACTCTGCTGAACTTCTTGTGGCCATATGTTCCTCCCAGGGTTCATACTTCGTCAGCCCAGCTAATGGAAGTTACGATGCGCTAGGATTGGTGAAGCAGATAAATGTGCAGACTGCTGCTGCTTTGGCAGAAGC
This sequence comes from Oryza glaberrima, assembly GCF_000147395.1. Lineage (NCBI taxonomy): Eukaryota > Viridiplantae > Streptophyta > Magnoliopsida > Poales > Poaceae > Oryza > Oryza glaberrima. The sequence continues at coordinate 6,734,356 of NC_068337.1, read as the reverse complement.
CCGTGAGGTGCTGGCAAGTGGTGGCCAATCTGAGAACATAAATTCTGATAAGGAAAACCTGGAGAATCCAGATGCCAAGAAGGAACCAGGAGCAACAACCAAATTGCAAGCAAAAATCAAGGTGCGTATTGAACTGCTTATTTTCATATTCCCGTGTTGTTGAAACAAAAGGTCTTGCGTTGTAACAAAAGGAGGACCCTGGTTTTATTGTTTGTTATTTTAGTAGTTCCTCTTGCGTTAATATTATTTAGCTATGTAGCTCATGCTGTCTGGCAAATCTTGGTTTGTGAGTTCCAAAACGGTGGCAGTTGTTTTTCTGTAATCCATCAACTGTAAATGGTTTTGATAGATTTGCATCCACGTTGAGCATAAATTAACATCATTACCCATTCCAGACTGCCAGTGTTTAACTGTATTATTAGCAATGATCATAATATGAATGCATATTTTGCAGACCGAGGGGAAAATCCTGGATTTCAACGAATGTGCCACACCTATAAGATCATCAGATAAAAAAGCTGGCAGCAGTCTGGGAAGATCTTTGAGCTCCCCTATTCCTTCGTCCCATCTCCTGAAAAGTTTTCGATAGGTAGATATATGAGGAATACACCTCAGGTTAGCTGTAACAATCATTATGTGAAACTGTGAATCTTGTTCATTACCGTATTCTTTGTGATTATTACCGTAAAGAAAGCTGCTTCTTGTGACTGCTATCGCCAGCTTACAATTTCAGCCCAGAAGCTAGCTTCCAAAAGGCAGCAGAATACTTGGGCTGTTGAAGCTGTAGTATTTAAATTTAGAAATTTTAATTTATTCCTGTTCAATATTATTTGACATTCCAGGCCTCTTTGTGGATTTGATTCAAAATATCATTTTGCAAGCCCTTTGCAAATTGGAACTACGTGGGGCAACCTTAGTGTTGCTTGCTGCAGGTCTTTCACCAGGTAGATAACAGTTGGCTCTCGAGTGAGTCTACTACTCTATACTTTGAATGGCTAGAATTCAGTCTGGTGTCATGCAAAGCTTAAATTTTATACAAATATTTACGCATGTAAATTTTTCAGTAGAAAAAAATATTATCTGCAGGTCCACTAAATGGATTAGCCCTCTGAATGCTTAGAACTTTGGACTGGTTAGTTGAAAACATGAAAATTCATAGCTACAAGAAAGGAATAAGTCTACTTTACTTCCCGTCCTCTTTTGCTCCTTACTGAATAGTCTCCCTCAACTGCAAAATGAATAAGTTCACCTGACGTCCCTCAATTGTACGCAGAATCTGTCTAGGCTCCCCTAATCGTAATATTAGAAATGTGTACCCCTAAACTATGTAAAACCGTCCAAAAAAAAAAGTCCCGAGACAGTATAGATATTTGGTTTTGTTGATGTAACATCCTAGTTATCAAAAAATAAAATAATAAATATGTGAGGTCCATCTGTAAGTGAGAAGGAAAAATGTGGGCCCATGTGTCAGCATCATCTTCTTCCTTTCTTTTTTCTTCCCAAGCTTGGGAGTGGGGCAGATGGCCGGTGGGAGAAGCGGCTGGGAGAGGGAGGAAGCGGCCGGCGGGGGAGGGAGGGGGAGGTTGCATCAGGCGCCGCTGCCGCCGTTCGCATGCTGCACGCTCGACTCGGTGCGGGGTTAGCGGTGGGCAGAGCAGGGTCAGTCGCGGAGTGTGGCGGAGGCACCACCGTTGGTGGAGGAGATCAAGGGCCGGAGCTCGTGGAGGTGGAGCTTGAGAAGCGTGCGGCGGCTACTGCTTGAGAAGCTAAAGTTGGAGCTTGAGACGAGGAAGGAGGGGAGGGCCAGGGCCTACTTCGGCCGCAGCCACTCCGCTCCGCCCCCTTTGCCGACGTCGCCTGCCTTCGTCTCCCCTCTCTCGGCCTACTCCGGCCTCCGCCGCTTTGCTCCGTCGACCACCGATCCCCCCTTTGCCGGCCTACTCAGTTCTCCACCAAATGCCTCCCTCGTCGTCAATGGCGGATGGACTTCATCCTTCTCTCTTGAAATCGATTTCGAGGGCGACGGTGACAAATCCCACCTCACCGACGGCGGCAATGGAGGGGAGGAACATAAGCGTTATGAGGCTCTTGATGCGCCATCCTTCTCTCTCGGCATCGACTCGGACAATGACGACGATGAGGAGCGCCGCCGGGAGGAGCAATGATGAAGTTACGAGGCTCCCAACGCGCCCTCCTTCTCCCTCGGTATTAACTCCGATGGTGGTGACGGCGATAAGCCCCGCTTCACCAACGGAGGCCATCAGAAGAACAACCGCGGTGTTACGAGGTGCCCGATGCGCCCCAGCCGCCGCCATGCTCTCTGCCCGCTGCTCTCCCTAGGCAGCCAGGCTCGCTGAAAGAGAAGAGAAGAAAGATAATAGAATAGAGAAAAAAGAAAAATATGTGGGCTTAGATTGCCACCCCTATATACTGCCATAGAACCTATTTTGCATGGTTTTAAATATTTGAGAGGTAGACATTTCTGGTATTGAGGATTAGGGATCTTAAACAGACTCGACGTAAAGTTGAGGGACCTCGGGTGAAGTTATTCCACTACAAAACCTGGTATAACACCACCCCTATTTTTGAAAACTGGTGCAAACTATCTCCTTAGTGGTTTAGGAAGCGGTCTGTTGATATAGGCAGGTTGATTGTGGTTGACTTGCTGAGTTAGCAGGTGCAACCCACGTGTCAACGACTCTCACCACATTTCATCCTCACCTCTCCACGCCCTCTCTCTCGTCTTCCCTCTTTTCCCGCATGCGCTGACGCCCTCACAAAGCGCCGTATAGTTTTGGCCACCCTCGATGGCAGCTCCTCGGCCTTGTGCGGGACCAAGGTTGCCGAGGACGGTGTGGGCATCCTCCTCGTGCAGATGGCACGTCGTTTGCGATGCGCCAATGCCGGCCGAAGCCGGCACAACCAACGCTGGAGGAGGTGGAGGCGACGGATGCGCCAGTGGCTAACTGAGAGAGCTAGCATGCCTCGACGTTGTCGTGCGACTGTGTCGGTCAACCACCGTGCCTAACGAGCTCCCTGTCCATGACATCGCTGACCAATGTTGACGGTCGTTAGCGATCAGTTTCGACCGTCAATATTACCAAAATAGAGGAGAACTAGTTATGCTTGCAATGCATATTTGTGTTAGAAATAATAATACTCCACTAGTATTAGGTTTACTAACCTGTTGTAGAGAATAACCATAAAGTGGAGGAGAATCGGCATCAAACCAGACGATAAATCAATCGGACGATGTCGAGGATTAGACTTATGCATGAATGGGCCAAGAACTCAGAATTGACACAATGAACTGTGGCAAAATTCACAAGTCTGCGTATGAGAGCAGCAGAGGAGGCCACCTGCCGATTTTGGGCTAGGCCGGCCCAACCCATGGTTCGGCCGAACCCACCACGGCACCACTCGATCCAGGGTTCTCCTGGACGGCTGAGGTCGACTCCCTATGGCGGTTGGAGGGTATTTCCGACCATTCCAACTAACACAACTGTCATTCTCAAGCTATAAAAGTAGCTCTCACTCTCACTTCCTCCACACACTCCAAGCAAAGCTCTCTCATATTCTCTCAAGTTTAGTTTAGTAGTCTTATGCTAGTGGAGTAGGAATAGAATAGAAATCGGAGTCCGGAAGCCTTTGGAAGAGATCGGGTATGGCTCTAGTAGCTTTCCTTTCTTCTTTTGTAAGCTTTGTACTTTGTTTAGAATACTCTTCTTTATACATTTCTAGTATTGAAATACTTTTCGAGTATATGAATGCCAACTTTACATTATGTTCATACTGATTATACTGGTAGCTTATCTGGGAGAAGCATAGGTACGGGTATAATGTTTGCTTATGCAATTACTCTATGTCATGACGATGATATTAGAGTAGTATCTGATAGTTTAGGCATGGTGTCTAGATTACAAGATATCATTATTTGGGGTTATATGCTGCGGATGAGAGGTGGGCCGCTGATGGTGACAGCTCAGTACAGGTATTCCTCCGCACGTGTATATAGTCCTAAGTTAGTTTCCTGGGAAGGTACTCCTCCGTATTTAGCCCCGGTTGTATGGTCATGGCGGGCTGTCGTAAGGAACTCGACAGTCAGGGGTGGCTTCTCGAAGTACTAGGAGGGCATCGGAAAGAGGGTATTAGCTAGTTAATCATATAAGTGTATGTATACTATGTATATTAGAAGTATAGGAATAGATTCTCTTTCTATTTTCTTTCCACTTAGCTTAGATGTTTTAGTATGTGAATGAGTAGCTCCCTGCTTGTGTGTCACTGTACCCTTTGATTTATCTTAACCCTTGCTTAGACTATGATTATTACAAGTAACATATAAATTATTAGTACGGTTCTCTCTACTATGATCTTCCCACGGGATTACATAAATACGATACCCTTGGAATACTCTCGGGTGAAATGCTACAATGGTATATCCGCATGTTTGCGGATGAACTCTGTAACCATAATATACCAGGAGTATTTCTGCGCCATTGCTGGAAATTATATTCTAGTAATATCATTAAGAAATATCAACAACCAACTTCCCATCTGGCATGATCGGTGATGGTGGACCTTATGGTGGACATGGCGGCACTGCTCGTAGTCCGAGATGCGGTGGGACCGCGGCTGTTGTGGGTGGCGGGGATGTCATACTCCCCGTGTGGATGGCACGGCGTCCATGGTGGAAGTAGCAAAGTTTGACATGGTAGATGGGTTTGTCAAGGAGGTGATGCTGTGACACCGATTGATGTCGGCATGGCCAGCGGTGGAGGAGGTGGAGGCGGCAGAGGCGTTGGCGCTAGCGGTTGACTGAGAGGAGCAGTCGTGCCTCGTCGCTATCGCGTGGTTGCACCGGTCACCCGCTCTACCCGACGAGCACCATTCCCATGACACATGACCAGATCCCCGTGCTGTGTGCTCGGTGGTGGTGGTGCGACGCAGGACCTTACGGTGAACACAACAGTGGTTGCCGTGGGCGTCCTCCTCCCCGTGCGGATGTCGCAGCGGCTGGATCGGAGGCGCTTGCGCTAGCCGTCGACCGAGAGGAGCGGGCGTGTCTTGAGAAGCTTCTCGTCTCTGACTTCGTCGGTGCCGAAGCCCTCTTCTCACTCTTCCATGGCGGCAGTGGCTCTCCTCACTACTCCACGGCGGCAGCGGCACTATGCTTGCTTATGTTTCACGTCACAGGGCGTGAAGGGCCGGCGGTGACATGCGACATGGAGGGCCAGCGACACAGATGAAGGGGCAACGAGGGAGGTTGTGGTTTTGCGGTTGAGAGATGTGATTGGACCAAGGGAAATATTTAAGGGACGCAAAATAGACTTATTTCCAACAAGAAAATGTGGTGCCCTAGCCCTAGTGCATGGGGAAAGATAGAGGTAGCGGCTGAGCCTACCTTATCGTGGGCTTGAAATCTTTGCGGAGTAGGTCTTGGTTCGTTGGCCCGGTAACTTCAGGCCATAATAGGCCTTAATGCTTCGTGTAGTTGAGCTTTGGTACTTTGGCCCATATGTAGGTTGTTGGTTGTGGTGGGATAAAGAGGGTTTGGGAAGCCAATCGCTTGCCACTGACTTGAATTCAGCCAGGAGAGGAGAGGAGAGGAGAGGAGAGGAAAGGACGAGACAACGCTACTGGTTGGAGTGAGCTTAGGGAAGGGATTGGGTGGGAGCATGGCCGACACTATGGTATAGTGGTAGGCTAGGCAATTAGTGACATATGCTCATCAATTGGGCCTAACTGGCTGGAAAACATGAACATGATCAATGACATTCGCAAACACGGAATGATTAGAAACATGTTAAAATCTTTCTATATAGAGTTTCCCCCAGTTATCCACTATGATATTTAAGTGAGTTCCCATGGATAGTGGTCACTCTTGCACGTTCTCTCCCATAAACCCTGAAACATCCAATCCTACGAAACCGTGGAAGAAGATTCCATGGTGATCAGACTCTTCTCCCATGTAGGTAGTGACATTGGGAGGAACACCGATCACTAGAATGCCTTCGGCATCATTGATCTGCAGTAGCGAAGGGCATCAATCAACCGCAACCCCTTTGGCCCCACGGAGGACAATCACCTGCAACATCTTTGCATCAAGCAGACGATATCATGTTCGAGGTACCTCAAGTACACAGGTAGCTAAGAACATCAACATCTCATGAGCCAGAAGAACAAGAAGAACAGAGGAAGACGATACCCTTGTGGCTCCAATTGACACCGGCCAGTGCACCAAATTCCACATTAGATTATCTTGGTGATCATGTGTTAGGCTAATCATCCTTTTGATGTAAGATTAGAACTTACAATTACAAGTAAGAACATTAACAACCATGTTCAGTTGGAACAAGAACAAATCTTGCTACAACAATTACAGATACATTCCCTAAAAATCCTACTTACATGCAACTGTTTCCATATTAATTTTACAACAATTTACGTGATCAGAGAGAGAACGGATCCTTGGGAGCACGGTAAATGCTGGGCGACTCTGGAGAGCATTAGCGGCATCATGGAACACACCCTTGACTAGTGCAGACTTGCCATTCATTGATTCAGATCCTGCAGAAGCAACAGCTGTTGATGCTGTCAATACTCGTATTTCCTCGAGGTACAAGAGGTGTTTAAGTCCAACAGGTGTGGCCTCATCCCATTCCCATGGATCAAGTGCTAATAGCAGCCTCTTGAGCTGGGGCATAGCACCTACCCCAAACTCTAGGTGTGACATCCTATTAGAGTCAAAACAGAAAAACCGGAGAGCCGCGAATCCTATGGAGCCTTCTATCATGATCCTGCTTTCCTTCACCGCGATATTGCATGTAACAATACGTAGGCTTAGATGGGTGAGGAAGGGTAGCATTGTGCCGATCATACTAACATCTTCCTGGAGTATCTTCTTGCCCCCAAGTGCCAACTCACGGAGGCTATGGAGTTGGCCAATCCATCTAGGAACTTTGGAGAATGTCCAATCTAGCAGATCAAGCTTCTCAAGGTTGAGGAATGGAGGTGAAAACCAGCTGCTCATCGCATCGGCGCAGCAGCTAGGACTATTAGACCTCACATAAAGACCTTTGAGATTACCGAGTTTCTCGATGGAACAACTCAGAGCAGTCATCCATCCTGGAGTAGTAGATTTTGTGTCTTGTTTGCCACAATGGAGTGACAAATCTGCTAGACTAGTGAGCTCACCCAGGGCATCAATATTTTCCAATGAGCTTACTGGTAGATTAAAGCCATGCAAAGTGCGCAATGACTTCAATTTTCCAATCCCATCCGGTAATCCCCCCTTATGCTGTCGCAACACTAGATGGGTCAAGCGCGGCAAATCAATGATGCCTGATATTGATGGGATGCTGCATTCTGATACCCAGGGTAACTCCAAGGTTTCCAAATGTTGTAGCCTCCGGATTTGACTTGGTAACACTATGGAAAGTTGTGATGGTATGTCACCATCCATTAGGCATTCCTTGCATTCAACCTTTAAATATCTCAGCTGGGACAGTTGGTTGATACCAGTGAGGTCAATTATCATCTCTCGTAGAAAGAATTCAAGGAATAACACCCGCAGAAACTTAAACTCCAACAAAGGAGGTATCCACTTTGATCCTCCAAATAAACCAAGAGAACGAACTTGTGACACTTTCCTAGTAATGTTCATATCCATTGTGTCACCCATGGCACCATTCAAGTCAATGGTGAGCCGACGAATCTTGTCTTGAACTTCTATCGCCGCTCGTGGATCTTGTATCACACTGATGAAATTATCTTCCTTGCACCTCATTAGAATCATGTCTAGCATCATATCATGAACCTTGCAATGAGATACTTCATTGTAGTAGCCCTGATATGGAAGTTGAATCATGCTTCTATTCACCAGCTCATTGAAATAGCTCTCTGCAACAACCCATGCATCTTGCCCAGGAGAGTGACTCACAAAACCTTCTGCTACCCACCTTTTAATAAGATCAACCTTGCTAATCACACAATCCTCTGGGTAAGCACCAAGATAAAGAAAGCATGCTTTGAGATGATGTGGCAGACTCTTGTAGCTGAGCTCCAAGATTTGCATCATGTCTTCCAAGGTGGACTTCCTTGCAAATTTGTTAGTGGCTAGAGAACTTTGAATGTACTCCCATTCCTCCTTCAGTCTTGTGGGTTGGCAAGCTAAAATACTAGCTACAGTAACAATTGCAAGCGGTAGGCCACCACACTTCTTCAGTATTTTACATGAGACTTCTTCCAAGTAAGAGGGACAATAATCTTTAGACCCAAATATTCTGTTGAAGAATAGTTCTCTTGAGTTTTGGGCACTTAGGGGCTTCATATTGTTAATGCTTCCATGGTCACTGGAACATGTCCTAGCCACATCCCCGTGTCTTGTAGTTATTATAACTCTGCTATGTTGATTATTTTGTGGAAAAGCACATGTAATAATATTCCATGAAGGAACATCCCACAAATCATCAACTACAATGAAGTACCTACAAAAACATTTCACGCGCGGTACATATTAAATTGCAAGGAATAATTAAACACTCGCTTTTAAATAGATTTAGCAAAATCAAAGCTCGTGCAATTGGAAACTAGATTCTATTTCCTCTGTCCATAAATATAAAAATTCCCAGATTTTGAAATTTATCTACAAATATAAGCATTCTACTATGTATCCCATCAATCATCTCAATCAATTTTCACCATCTTTAACCTCAAACACCCTCCCACTCCAATCCATCCCTCATTTAAGAGGAATACTAAACTCTATTATCCTTTACTTTAATATTTGCTAAACAACCTAGAAATCCTTTTTTTTTTTGGATGGAGAGGAGTACATTATATTCATCTTTATATTTGAAGCGAATACTTGTATTAAAAATGCAACTATTTTTCAAATATACAAATGTACAGTATGTAGGAAATAATTGAGCAATTAATTAATTCGAGCTTTACCTTATTGATGGACAGAAAAACCATCAAAGTCAAATGTGACCATATAAATACATAGATACTAAAATCATCAATTAATATCTTTAAATGTATTTCTACCATTCAAAATGTGCACCAAAAATTTGTGTTTCTAGCAAGGTAGGACCCAACTAGTTAAGTTGAGAATGCTAATTAGGTGGACTAATTGGCTGAACTTTTTCTTTTTATTTGCATGCATGGTGAATTGAGAGTGATGTTGAGTCATTAGAAACAACATTAAACAGGGGTACAACGGTAATTTGTGTTGAGTACTAATCTATCTGAAATTTGCTAGTTTTTTTGGATGGAGGTAGTAGCATGAATGTGCACCATTTACAGATGATCCTTAGTAAGTAAAATTTAATTTCATTTGTGTCCTCTGTTCCTAAAACTAGTCAAATTAAGTATGTGTTAACGGGTCTTAAATTTTTTGAAACAAGAAATCCAAGCTTTTGTGGAAATCTAAAGGTGTGCACGCATATTTTGACCTAATACTTAGGAGGAAAAGAAATTAATTTCCTAGAAGTTTTATTATTTAGTTAAAGAAAGAACTAGTATGATAAGACGTTAATTTATTCCTAGAAACTGAATAAATAATGTGAATATCTACCTTTTATCCATTAGATATTCCCTGAGATTGTCGATGAGTTCTTGCACCCCACAAGCATGAGAGGGATGTTGCTTGAGTTGTAACAGCAAACTTGTGAGTAGCCTTACCATGTCTGGTTTTTGAGAAACAGATACAAATGCCTTACAGTTGAACTGCACTCCAACTTCACGATACACCTGACTAGCTAGGGTGGTCTTGCCTAGGCCTCCAAATCCAACTATTGACATAACCTTCAATTGCGTCTCTTCGTCCATCACCAATTTGGTGAGCTCTCTCTTTGGGCTGTCAATGCCTACAAGGCCGGCTGTCTCCTTATAGAATGCCGAGATGCGAGGGTCAACTGTCACCGAGGTAGTATTAGAGATGTAATGTCCAACCTTGTACCTCTTACGCCGCTCATTTATCTCCTGTAGACGAGTCTTGAGCTCTTTGATTTGCCAGGCAGCCTCAAGATGAGCCCTGCAAGTCTTGAGAAATTGGGAAGCCTTGTAGAGGAACCCCGTCTTAGCGTCTACGCTTGTGATGTTGTTACTGAAATCATCGATGCAGTCCTCGATGTCGTAGGTCATCTCCCTCACTTGGTTCCTCCAATTTTTCGCCTCCGAATCGAGTTCTTCGGCATCATCCAGCTTCTCCAGGAGAGCACTCATGGCAGGCAGCTCATCCCTGAGGAACAAAATGTCCCTGCTGGACACGCCTATGAGGTTGGCACACATGTCCCCTCCCATCAGCTCTCTGAGCTTTGCAAGAACAGAGTCAATCACCCCCTTGTATGCGCTCACCACCATCGTCGACATGCCTCTCTTTGGTCCTGCAAATAGCCAAATTAAGGTGTTTATTTATTAGAGTTTTAAAATGGTGCTTATTTTTTAGGAGAAATTTAGGCGGTTAATATAATAATTAGTAACCGACTTGTGTTGGGTTAGTTGTACACTTACCACCGGTGCTTCCTCAATGAAGCTTAGATTTCTGACCACTGAGAGTAGCCTCGACCGAGCAACAGATGAACCCAAATAACAACAGCTAGTAGTAATGAAGCATGGATCAAGAGAAACATAAGAATTAAAGAATTAGGCAGCATTCTAAATGGAAACTGATAGATTATTTATTTAATTATGAAATAATTAAATCCTACATGCTACAACCTGTTAACAAATACTAATGCTGAGATTAACACGTAATTAATTAAGTATTAGTAAAAAAAATAAAAAATAAATTAATATGATTTTTTTAAAGCAACTTCAGAAAACTTTTACCAAGAACGTACCATTAGCAGTTTGAAAAGCTTACATGGAAGAAAAAGATAGTTGAGTTAGGAAAGAAGGGGAATAACACAACCTAAGTGCTTACAAGAAATGGCCTAAGCAATACAGTAGAAAAAAAGTAGTACTTTTTAGAGGTGTGGAGGAAGAAACCAGCAGCCCACAGGCCAGAGAGCTACGTACCTGCCCTGCCCTTGCACCGTTTGAACTTTGAAGGCAATGTGCACCCAAAGCTTTTAATTCACGAATGAAGGCAGGCAAAGGGAGGCACCCAAAGCCATCGATCATCGGTGTCATATATATATAGAGTGTTCTGAAAAAATAAAGTCAAAAATTAAGTCTGACGTTGTTGACAGGGTATATGCGGACGGATGCATGGTGTGGACAGCTCTTAATTAGCTAGAGTCTTCTTTTGTAGGCGTACGCACGATGTCCGGACGATTATATTAATTACCCTCAATTATTTCTTTTTGTAGTCCAAATTATTTTCTATAAATAATGGGAATTACAGCAAGAACGTTGCATTAATTATTGAGAGGAATAAGTCCATATACTCCATAAATTTTGGATGAAAATCTACCTAGTACACTGAACGTACGTTAGAACCGGACATCCAATGTTTATATTACACCTTAAGTTGGTTTTGAACGGCGGTTTTGTGGATTTGGACACTTAAACGGACGGTTTTAAATAATGAATATAACATATTTATTTACACATAGTCAATCCTCGATTCTCAATTTATGCTTACAGTGATGTTATTCTAGTATTATATTGATATTAAGAGAGAGCAAACATAGGACTAAACAGAAATATTTAGGTAGAGATTTTAACATATATCTAATGCATATGTCAAATAGTCAAATTGATCCAACATAATTGGGTTTCTTGTGGCGCAACATACTTATGTGGGTTGAAGTACTAGATTTGGCATGCGTGCTAGTATTTATGCGATTTATTCATTCAATGGTTTGTGACGTGGCCACAACTGCGTGGTTACTTTATCAATATTAAGATATATTAACCTAGTCTTTTGGAGTTGCTCATAAGGGTAGGGTACAGTGTACGTGTGTACTTACAGGGAAAGTGCGCATCTCTTATTAGTGCATGCATTTGTACTTTATTTTTGAAAAGAATTAAATAAAAACCACTTTGTAAAATCATCTTAAGGTCATATGAATGATTACAATTTAGGTAAGATGGACTTTTATTAAAGTTTTAAGGGTATTTAGACTTTTTCTTTATTAAGACAATAAGGCAATAATCAATTACTCTTTTGACTAACTAGATCGGGTGTATATATATACAATTATTGAAGACCAATTATACAGGAAGATCGCGACGCGAGTTGGTGTTCGTTGTATTTAGTATGTAACTATTTCTCCTGTTGGACGCCATGATGAATGTGATTGATTTGTTGATTAAAGCATTATTAAACAACGTACATGCATGCACATGGAGTGTCGACATGGATTAATATATATATAGTTAGTGTAACGTTTACTCCCTCCGTTTCACAATGTAAGACTTTTTAGTATTGTCTATATTCATATAGATGCTAATGAAACTATATATATTCTACTCCCTCCGTTTTTTAATAGATGACGCTGTTGACTTTTTCTCATATGTTTGACCATTCGTTTTATTCAAAAATTTTATATAAATGTATATATCATAAACCACACTTAAAGTACTATGAGTGATAAAACAACTCATAACAAAATAAATTATAATTACGTAAATTTTTTAAATAAGACGAATGGTCAAACATATGAGAAAAAGTCAATGGAGGTAGTATATAACTACACATTTTCACCAGGGGACCACCTAGCTGCTTGCGATCATGGGTCAGTGACAATAGATGATGATCATCGCAGGGAGACCTCACCCGCTTACCAAAATCAGTTTCAATGGTGGCTAGGTTATACGGACGACTAGCAAAAATATTTTTGGCAATTTTGTTTTTCATTTTCAGAACCGACCACCAGAAAAAATATTTTTTTGGTAAAATATATATATATTTTTAGAACCAACCAAACCAGATTCACAGTCCAGATCAGTTTGTCTCTAGTCCCACAATCATAAATCCAAATCGAACACCACATCCCACAATCACAGATTCTATGAATTTGCATCTAATCCCACAATAACAAATCCACAAATTAAACATCACATCCTCCAATCCCACAACCACAAATTCAAGAAATCACAAATAACAAACCATAAAATGTATCACACTAAGATAAAAAAATCGACCACCTCAACGCACTCTTTGACGCCGGCGTCGAGCTCCTCTTGCCAGTGCGGAGGGGCGATGTCGATGTCGCTGATTAGTTGTCCTTGCTGTGGCCGACATGCCGCAGGACCCGTACACGCAAGCCTCGTCCGTAGACATAGTCGTGCCCGAGCTCTACCAGCCCGCTCGCCACCGCGAGCCTCCCTGCCACTGGATCCGCCGCCGTCTGAGCTTCATTGCCCGCCCACACGCGCAGCCATGCTCCACCGGCCCACCCACGAGCCTCTCAGCCGCTGGATCCGCCACCCGAGTACCTCCCTACTGCTGGATCGGATGCCCGCATGCCTCCCACCGCCGGATCCATAGCCCACGTGCCTTCATGCTCCCGGATCCGCCGCCTGCGCACCTCCCACCGCCGGATCCGCCGCCTGGATGCCTCCTCACTGCCACATCCACTGCCCACGTCCCGCCCCACTGTCGGATCCGCCGCGAACAAACCTCTCGTTTCCATCGTTGTCGTCGTCATCACCACGGCTGCCATCACCATCTCCGAGAGCACCGAGGAGAAGCTGAAGAAAGGAGGGTAAGGGAGAGGAAGGAGGAGAGGCGAGGGAGCGGAGATAGGGCGGAGAGGAGAGGGAGGGTTTGGTGGGTGTTGGGCGGTGGATGTGCAACTTTTAAAACCATGAATCTTTTTCACAACGGTGCTCTTTATCTACCCTTTTTTGGTGGCGGACACTTAAGAGGTCCACCTCAAAAAATAGAGTTATTTTTTATGGCGGACCTCCTAAGTGCACATCATGGGAAGTTGGTTTTTGCTGTCGTCTCGTGACTCAGAATCCTCCAATAAATTTTCCAAGCATTTGTTTTGTTATTCCGCCAGTAAAAATAAAAGGGTGATGCCTGCCATACAGTTTCTATATATACTTTTTTTCTTTTCTTATATATGTGTGAGAGAGGTATTAGGGTTATTTATGATGTTGATTAGATTTAGTCATGTGGCTTCCTAAATAGCTCTAAGGATGAGTCTGAACTAAAATAAAAATTTTAAGGACTAATATGGAAGGTAGAATTGAAAAGTTAAGGATCAAACTGAGATGTAGGTGAAATTTGGAGGACTAGTTTGACTATCCACCCTATTATAAATGTATAACATTTAAATTGACATGGTTTACAAGGTGGCATCTTGACTAGCACTAGTACCTGTTAAAATAGTCGAAATAGTTCTTTTAATACCATCAAACCATGACCCAACACATGTGTGATATTCTATAGGCGAAGTGATGTCCAATGTGAACAGATCTGTGTGAATTTAGTTACATCGCATTCAAAGAATAAATGACGAAAGGCTAATTTGGACATATTTGGAACCTGTTAGCAGCCGCCAAGAGGGATTATTTGACCAAAAATAGTATAAGTGAGTACTATTTTACATTAGAATCACAGATTGATGGAGACGTATCTGACGTAGTAGAGTGAGTAGATGATCTGGAAGGATTGACCGGAAACCTTGGTATTTAATTAATAACTGCAACCTTGTATAGGTCGACTGACGACAGAATGTAACCGCCATTTTCCATCGTCTCCAAGTGTTTGCATTGCACTAGTTGCAGTCTCTTTGGTTTTTCTTTGACTGATAATCCCCCGTCATCTGTTCAAAAATATAAATGCTTTATAGGTTCTTGCACTAATATTTCAATTATTTTCATCATTTCAATGATTTAAAAGCCAATCAATTAGTTAGAAAGAAATCTTTTTACTAAAGAGGAATTAACCTTAATATTTACTAAAAATTAAAAATCCTAAAATAGATCGAGGGAGTAGCTAGTTAACACTACGAATCTAAACATAACCCTTATCCAGATACGTAGTGTTAGGTAGCTATATTTCTAGACATTGTCACGGAGGAGTATTATAGAGTAGAGCTTTGATTTGGCTTTATTTTTTAAATAATTAGACATGTACAAGGTCTTTTATCGTTTGCTTGTACTGATGCCCATAGCCGCCGGGCCTTACTACATTAAATTCAACCTTAATTTAAACATCTCATTTCAGCAGTCACCAGTGACTCGGTAGCTCTAGCATCAGTCAAGTCCATCGAATTGTGACGATGATGATCCTAGAAAGTAAGACAAGCCCCTTATGTTTGGAACACGACTACTTAGGGTGTGTGTTTGACGGAAAAAAAAGACAATTTAACACTTATTTCGTTGCTCAATTGCTGTAATTGATACTTGTCAGGATGAGATGTGTGACCATCGGAGTGAATGAAAAGTGAGAGAACTATGAAGATATGCAGAATGAGAAGAGTCATTAGCGTACGATTAATTAAGTATTAATTATTTTAAATTAAAAAAATGGAGTAATTAATTCTCCATAACAACAATCTCTAAGATAGGATTCCTTTTAAAAACACAACGATTTGTAGCTCGAAAAACGCTTTTTTTAGATAATGGAAATGGGTTACATCTCCGGCCTCTGCTCGTAGGCACACAGCCAAAAAATTCAGACGTGAACAGAAAAGTTAAAAAAGGCGAGATGGGACAAACCCCCAACTTCTGCCGATGATATGATCTACTAAAATAATATTTTTTTTTCAAAATCACGTAGATTCTATCACGAAATTCTGTAGGTACTACGCCATCCAAACTGGAATAAAAGTTCCTTGGCTACTAATTCCAAGCGTGTAGCACCATTGCGCATAGTATCCTGTTGTTCCTGTGAAAGCATCATACACCAAGAGTGGAGCCAATTGGAACATATGAAGATAACCTGCATGATGTTAGGCATTTTTTTATGGTTAAAAACTATATCATTACGGCAACGCCAAATTGACCAACATAAAGCACTAGCTCCAAACAAAATTTTTTTTGTGCGTCTAGGCACTCCCCTTAGCCAGTCACCAAAAATATCTTTTGCATTGTGGGGAGGGGGATGTTGAAGGCAAAGAAGACACATCGCCAAGCAAAACGTGCAACATGACAGTCAAAGAAAAGATGTTGGATGGTCTCTTGTATATTACAAAAATAACATTGCTTGTTTCCCCTCCAATTTCTCTTTATGAGATTATCTTTCGTCAAGATTACTTTTTTTTGTGAAGAAACCACATAAATACTTTGATTTTTAGTGGTACCTTTACCTCCCATAAGATCCTCTTGTGGATTCTTACATTGGAATTGATGATCGCATTATACATGGATTTGACCGAAAAATGGCTATTTTTATGTAGCGACCAAATAAAGCAATCCTTTTCATTTGACAGGGTTATGTTAGCTAGTCGAGAGATCAAATCATTCCACTCAACTAACTTTGGTCCTACAATTGATCGTCGGAATGAAACATTCAACGGTGTTGTGCTCATAACCTCTGCCAAAGTAGAATGTCTTTTTCGGACCACATTGTACAGAGAAGGATATTGATATTTGAGAGGTTGCAAGCCCAACCATGTGTCTTCCCAAAATCTTATTTCCATCCCATTACCAGGTTTAAAAGATCCATACTAAAAAAGTTGATCTTTTACTTTTATTAGGCCAGCCCAAAATTGGGATGTTCCTGGTTTGTGTGACATGTGGGAGAGGGGTTTACCCTTTAAGTACTTGTTGCGCAAAAGGTTTTGCCATAGGCCATCACCATTAAGAAGTTTGAATAGCCATTTGCTCAACAAACATCTATTCATGATATCAAGATTTAGGACACCCAGTCCACCTTGATCTTTTGGCCGGCATATATAATCCCATTTTGTTAACCTATATTTCTTTTTCTGGCTATCACTGCTCCAGAAAAAGCTCGATCGGTAGTAATTCAGTCTTTGAAGTACACCTCGAGGTATTTCAAAAAAGGATAACATGAACATGGGAAGACTCGAAAGAACCGAGTTAAGAAGAACCAATCTCCCACCATAGGAGCTGTTTTTGCCCTTCCATGTGCTAAGTTTTCTTTGAAACCTATCCTCCACACATTTCCAATCAGAATTTCTGAGTTTTCGATAGTGTATAGGGATTCCTAAGTATTTGAATGGAAAGGAACCAGAATTACAACCAAACAGTTGTCTATATTGGTCCTCCATTTCCTTGGCTCCCCCAAAGCAGAAAAATTCACTTTTATAAAAGTTTATTTTCAGCCCCGAGAGATGTTCAAACACACAAAGAATGGCCTTCATGTTTTTTGCTTGTTCAAAATCATGTTCAAGAAATATTATTGTATCGTCGGCATATTGGAGAATGGACAAACCATCATCCACTAAGTATGGAATTACCCCTCTAATTTGGCCATCGGCTTTGGCTCTTTCAATAAGAATAGCTAACATGTCAGCCACTATGTTAAAAAGAATTGGGGACATTGGATCCCCTTGTCTCAAGCCTTTGCATGTCCGGAAATTTTTTCATACATTATCATTGACTTTGACACTTACAGTTCCTCCTTCAACCCAGTTGGAAATCCAATTGCACCACGATTGTGAAAACCCTTTCATTCGTAATGTCTGCTGAAGGAACTGCCATTTAACTTTGTCATAAGCCTTTTCAAAGTCAATTTTGAATATGATACCATCCATTTTCTTTGTGTGTAACTCATGGACAGTCTCATGCAAAATCACCACCCCTTCCATGATATTTCTATCTGGCAAAAACGCCGTTTGGGTTGGGCGAATGACTTTGTGAGCAACCGTTGTAATCCTATTGGTGCTACTGCCATTAAAACCCATTTGAAACCATCCTCTTTATTTCTTAGAAGAAACTTCACATAGAAGTCCCCTTCTGAAATTTCACCTATATCAAAAACATTTAAATTTACTCCTAAAAGTATTCCTCCTGATCGCCCGATAGGAGGTTTCTCATGCCAAAGAAAATCTTTTCCACCACAAAGGTTTTTAAGATTTGAAGGGGTTAATGATGGTTTTCTAGTCTCAAGAATGGCAATAAAATCCAAATTTTGCTCCTTAACACATTCAGATATAAATGTAAATTTAGATGCATCACCAAAGCCACAACTATTCCAAAATATTCCTTTCATTTCTTAAACTTATTAGCTTTCTTTTTTAGACCAGTCAAAAGAGGACATACCACTTTATGTTTGACTTTGGTCGAAATCTTTCTCATTCGAGGTATGGCCTGAGAATCCATAGACTCATCGTCATTACTCTCAACCTCTTCTAGCCAGTCACTACATAAGTGCTGGAGAGAAGACAATTTTAACAATTCATCGTTGTTTTTATCTACATTACTAGTAGACGCTACAGCACTACTATAAAGAGTAGCAAATCTATCCACTTCTGAAATTTTAATCTGGTTAATGGACTCCTTTATTTCTAAATCATTCTTTCCTAGAGAAACCCCTAATTTAGAAAATTTGCAGCAAGAGTCTTATCTGGAATTGAAACAACAGAATTTGTGGTATTAAACTTGTTACCTGTTAGCGTCTCAAGGTTATGAACCTTTTTTAGCAGCTCTGTCCGGTTTGCCACCGGCGCATCTGCATTTGCCATCGCCTTCTATCTTTCACTTTGCCTAGTTGGAATAGGGTCCACTGGGCGACGAGGTCGCCTTCTTGTCAGGGATCGAGCTCCAACTGCCTGTGCTGAATCCTGGACTTTAGATGTGGCAGCCCTGGAGGCACTAAGTTGGTCTTCATTGGTTGCTAGTACTGCCATCAAGTTCTTAGTCGATGCTACTCTTCCATCGCCTGCAAGCCGGCTATTCTCGGGGAACAATTCAGACTGCACGTTGCAATCCAATACATGCTCCACGGGAGACAACAAGCTAGCTGAAACATGCTGTAATTCTTGTGCAATGCTGACAGGTTCTTGTTGTTGCTCTTTGCCATTCGTAACCACCTCATGTGTTCCTGCTAGCTGCACAGCAACCTCAGTAGAAAGTACCTTAGTCGTTGCCAACTTCACTAGCTGTGTCGAAACCTCGTCGGAGTACACCACCTCACCAACAGCCGCCTTGGTTGACTCGGAGTTTCCTGTCCCTTGGGCTCCCAATTGACTCATGGGTGTTTCCAACACCACGGAGGAGTATGAGGCAAATGCTTTCAACTCTATTGTTGTAGCAGGCGTATCTGAGCTAGGAGACGGTGAAATTGTTGTTGTAGCTAGAAAAACGTACATGTGAAAACAGTCGTGGATGCGGTCCGTGACTGATGACTCTTTCGTTGGCTGTTAACGCGCCGGCCACTCTACGCCACGTGCGCCAGGCGTTAATGATTACAAGCCTGAGATGAAAAGTTTGCAAACTGATGAAAAGTCCTGTATGTACCGTCTTTTCTTTCATTTTTTCAAGACAAAAAATAGTACCCCAAGTGACAATTTATGCGACATGGTACGTATCTAGCTAGATCGTCAAGATGGACTACGTATTTCCTACGGATGCTATATTGGTCAAGTTATAGTTATTTGGGTGAGGAAAAACAGTCTAAACTATCCCGATTCATCCATGCCATTATCCAGGACCCCACTCCTTTTAAAGTTTTACCACCTCCGTACGTGAAACTAACTTCATTTCTTGCCAATTAAGTTCAAATTAATAGGGAAAAGACCAAAGTATTTCTAATTAACAAGAAAACAGTGTTAGTGAATAAGTAGATAAGGGGTATTGGGGAAATAAAACTCATGGATTTATTAACGAAGGGTAGATAAGAGGATAAAAGTGAATCTATTTTAAAATGAATATGTGCTAATTAAAATGGAAAGAGCGTAAATTAGGACACTTAAAAAAACTAACCTAATCTAAGTTAAAATAAAGTTTGCTCAAATAAACCTATGTATATCTGAGGGTGTATATCTGAGGGACAAACATATGTACTGTATCTACCAGAATTGGCACATGATCAGAAAATAGAGTCCTGCTCCGGTGCTTTCTACTTGGAGTAGAAAGTAATCTGAGACGTTGATCATATTTAATTGTAGGGTTGCGATTTAGTTCTACTCCCACCAAAGTTAGTGGTAGTAGAAATATGGAGGGGTACATTCGTCCAGGGATAATAATTTGCGTAGAGGTACTATCGTAATTTATAGGTATATCTTTCTCCTGGAGCTAGGAGATGACGGACATGTACAGGTGCGCGCACGCTGCGAGGCACTGGCACGCCGGCCGCAGTGTTAACAACCAAATTTGGTAACATCGGCATTGGAAAGGAAGGCGGAATCAGAGATAAAGATTATCACGAGAACAGAGTAAGAATCGGCTGGAGTTCGGATCGGCTACTGTAACGATCCGATTTTCGTTCAGGATTAAAAATCATTAAATAATGCATTTTCTAGAAATTAAATAAAAGTTAAGTCAATTCAATCAAGTGAAATAATGGGAGAATTTAAAATTTTCCTTTAAAAATCATTGGCCGAGAATATTTTTTAATATTCTTTGTGCCCTAAAATACTCTCAGGATTTTTCTGCGAATTTTCGAAGCTCAAGAAATAATTATAATAATACAAAGTTCATTTAATCAATTTAAATAAAAAGAAAAGAAAATAATCTTCCCCTTCCTCCCTTTCGGGCTCGGCCCAAATTCCTTCCCCCTTCCCCTCCGGCCCGCCTCCCTCCCCTCTCCTCTTTGGGCCGCTCGGCCCAGCTCGGCTCCCCTCTCCCCCCCAAAGTCTAGAAAACCCCCACCCGGCTTCCCCTCTCTCTTCCATTGGTTGACAGGTGGGACCTGCGACCCCACATGTCATCCCCTTCCCCTACCTCCAGCCACCCCATCGCCATGGACTGGCAACTGCCGCCATTGCCGCCCCACCCCGCCGCTAAAACCGCCGCCTCCCGCGCGCACGTCCGACCGTGCGGACGTGGTCGCCACCCACTCCTCCTCATTTAACCCCACTTTTCCCCAAAAATCACGCCGGTTTGACCTCTCTCGAGCTCCACGTCGCCACCCCACGTCGCCGGCCGGTTGCCGCCCGATTCCGCCCCTCTCGGCCACGATTTCCCTCTCCTTAGCGTATATAAACACTCCCCATGCGACCCTCGTCCATTTCCCCAATTTGCCCATACTCCCCGCACTCTCCCCCGCCCTCCCCACGCAAAATCGAGCCGTCGCCGCTCTCCGGCGAGCTCCGGCCGCCTCTAGCCGCCGTTCTCGCCATCGCCGCACTGCGCCGTCGCCACCATCGGCATCGCCGCCCCACGCTTCACCCCGGCATCCGTTTCCCTTCCCTCTTCCACCCCCGAAACACCGTCCCACCGCGAGGCCGAGCCACCGCCGCCTATACCGCCTCCAGCCGCCGCCTCTCGCCGCTCTAGCCGTCGCCGCGCCGCGTCTCCGCCACCGCTAGCTTCGCCGTTGCGCGGGCAAGCCTGGCCACCACACCGCTCCTTCGATCCACCGCCGAATCACCACCTCCACCGCAAGCCCGAGGCCGGCGCCGCTTTTGCTGCCTCCGGCCGCGTCGCGCCGCCTCTCCGGTCCACACCGTGCTGCGCTGTTGTCCTCCCCGGCACCGCGGCCGTCGCCCGCAGCCCGGCCATCCCTCCGCCTCCATCAATCGTCGCTCGAACCCCATCTTCCCCGCGCAAGGTGAGCTCCTCTACTCACGGTCGGCCTTCGGCCACTGTTGCCCTTCGCCATGCCCGTCCTCTCCCTCTTCTAATCCCCCCTTCGTCCTCCTCAGGCTCTTCCAGTTGTCATCCGCCAGTCCTCGCTCGCGGACTGCCATCGGACCGCCGTAGCCGTGCCTCCCCGAGGAAACGCCGTCGCCTTTCCTCGTTGTCGGCCGCTCTCCCGCACCGCCTTCGTGCCTTGTGCGCTTGGTGAGCTCCCCATCTCCCTCCTCTGCCTCCCTCCGCTGCCTCCCGCGCGTGCCGTCGCGCCGGTGGTCGTCGCCGGCGACCTCTGGGCTGCTCGCCGTCGCTCCCCGGCCGGTCGGCCGGCGGGTTTTGCCGCTCCCGCTAGCTGTGGCCGCCCGATCCCCTTCGGGGCGATCCGGGCCGTCCACGTGGCTCTGGCGCCGCCCGCGCCGGTGTCCCACGTGGCGCCACCTCGGCGCCATGCCTTTGCCACCTCGCCCCGCCGTGCCGTCGTGGCCGCCACGTGGTCTTCCACGTGGTGTGCCCGCGCGCCTGTGCTGCGGTGGACCGAGTCCACCATGAGCCACCCCCTTTGACCCGCTGACGTGTGGGGCCCACCTGTCGGCGCCCTTCCCCTTGCTGACGTCAGCACTTATCATTTCCTTTGGAAAAATATTTAATAATTGCGCAATAAATTGGTATTAATTATAGAAATTCATTTAAATGGCTCAAAACTTCTAAAATTCATATCTAATTCATTCAAACTCCAAATTGGGCCATTCAACTTGCAAAATTCATCTAAAATTGAGATCTACATGTTTTTTTCTTTTTTATGTACTGTTTCCTTGGTTTTTATTAGAGTTTTTCCTCGTTTTGCGTGCCAGCGTGTAGAATCCGTCGTTTCGGAAAATCGCGGTCGCGAGGAAAAGAGTTCAGAAGATCCAAGTGAAAGCAAGGCAAGTCACACATTCCCCTTGAGCATTTTGATCCGAATTTACAAATGTTTTATCGTTTGCAAATGAAATTGCATGTCTTGCTAATTACATGGGATCCGGGTATTACCTATCTGTTTGCTTGTGCCATATTTACTTGATATCTGTCTTTTGTCAACCTTGGGTAATAAATCGACTAGCTCATGTTACTTATGTGACCTAGCTAGAACTATATGCTTAGCCATGCTTAATTACCACTAGCTCAGTTGATGGGTTAATTACAGTATTAGACCTTTTTAGTATCAGAATGAGCTGCGTGCTCGAGACATCTGGCCATGCTTCATGGTCGTAATTATCCAACTAAAATGTGACTACATGGTGGGCTGTGGGTGCATGGTTTTGCTAGTCGTGCCCATGACGATTAAGGACCGGTTCGCGGAAACTATGGAAGAATTTATCGTGCTTACCACAAGCCAGCGTGGGCAACGGCTGGGCTTGTAGTGTAGCTTTCCTCTAGCTGACGCATCCAGGCAAGGGTGGGCGTGATGGAGTTTGGATGGACCCTGCGACGGCCTATGCGGCTTCCGGATTCACCTAGGCATGAGGGGACTGCCCGCTGCCTTGCGAGGAGTGGGGGTGAAACCTGAGGTGTGGTGTGCTTGGTTAGAGGGGGTTATGCGAAGGGTCCTGTCACGGCCTCTTTCCGGTATGTCGTGGTGGCATGTCGGCGCACGGAAACGTGTCGTGGGGCTGTGTCTTGTGGGTACAGTTGTACACCTCTGATCAGAGTAAAACTATTCGAATAGCCGTGCCCGCGGTTATGAGCGGTCGACCAGATTCACCGTAATTAGTCCCACCTTAATAAATCGACTCAATGCACTGTAGTTCAGGTGGGTTGGTTGGGCCTGTTCAACGTGGCATAGCGTTGATCAGTGGAGATTTAATGCTACTTTAATTACTCAATAGTTTTACGGTTTTGCTCAATAAAATGTTTTACAACCGCCTTTATGCAAATAGCCTCAAACCGTCCTTGTATTCCCCTTGCACGCCTGTCATCGTTGGTGTGGCTTGTTGAGTACGGTGGTTATACTCAGCCTTGCTATTATTCCCCCTTTTCAGAAGTGTAGTGCTTCTGAGCTGAGGACGAAGTTAGAGGACCAAAGCTTAGACCCCAGTTGAGGTTTGCCTGTGGAGTGGAGCTGAAGCTCCGCTAGGATCGTCTTTTCCGCTGCCGCTGCTTTTGTTTCGGTGTGAGGACTAAGTGCCTCTCCTGTAAGTATTTTACGCTTTATTTACGTTTGGAACTGTTTATTACTTGTCGTTTTGTGTACCCTGGCTGGTCCTGGACAGGAATTTAATACACAAAATAGTCTGGAAATTTGGGCTAAATTTCTGGGCGTGACAGCTACGATTGGATCGGCTGAATTCGAGTCAGACTTGGTTTGGTGATACGGCCGATTCCGACAATACGACTTGGTGTACGACATCGGGTTGAGTTGATATGCTTCAAGATGATTGCCACGCATGGATAGTCCTGAGAAGGCAATTGTATCTATTAATTAGGATATTTTATGTAATTTACTTAGAGATATGTTTGGGCAAAAGTCTGCCGTAAAGACTTATGGTATTTTAGACTTTGTTAAAGATAAGAAGTCGTGTCCGATATGGACATAGTTTGTAATTCTCGCGTATAAATAGACCCCGAACCCCATGTAATCAATTAACACACACGTTCAGTACAATTTCGGCGCATCGCCACCCTTTTGCTTTAGTTTTACTTTGACGAGTTCTTGCTTTCGGGTTGAGCTGCATCTGTTTCGATCTTCAACAAGAGATAAAACTTGTTATGACAGCTTGCGTTCTCGGGATTAGTGCTTCCATCTTTATGACACTCTAATCTTGTTTATGTAATTTATCGAGTTATCATATATCTCACATAATCTTTGGCAATATCGCTATCTAACCTACAATCGGCTAACATCTGTCGGTAGAGAGCAGCCGATTAGGTTAGACATCGACGTTGATTTAGATTATATAAGATATCTACCACTCTATGAAACTTCCAGCGGCTTGATTGTCTAGATATTGTTCTTCTTTTCATACTTAATGCTGCATCAGTTGAGTTTGATCTATTAAGTCGTGCTTAGAATATCAATCTCTAGCCTGCCTACTGGTTGCCGATTAGGGTAGTGTTGTCGAAACGACAACTGCATACGTCGAAAGACGTGGTTACTCAACAGTAGTTGGAAAAGAAGTGTATTAAATTGAGAATTTTTCTTGGGGGATCCCCCTATTACATGTTTATAGCCCCATTACAGGTTCTTACTACTAGGGT
The DNA here is from genome assembly GCF_000147395.1 of Oryza glaberrima. NCBI lineage: Eukaryota > Viridiplantae > Streptophyta > Magnoliopsida > Poales > Poaceae > Oryza > Oryza glaberrima. The sequence continues at coordinate 6,709,513 of NC_068337.1, read as the reverse complement.
TTTGGTTATACAGGGGAATTTACATGGTTGCCCTTATGAAAGGGACATTTACATGGGTACACAATGTAATTGAGGTTCATGGGCCCACTGGTCGCATGGTTTCGGCAAGTTTGGTCGAAGGGCCTCATGCTATATCGCCAACAGGTAGTATCGGGGTTTCAGCCGATCTTATCTGATTTAACTATATTTACTCTATATGCTTCGTTGATATGTTAAATCTGCCCTTTATATTAAGATCTTGTTGCATTTAAGTATGTTAGGCCTTTGTTTGATATATTCTACTTGCTTTAATATCTTAGTATAGAGCGGTATCGGAGTATTAGCCGATACATGCCAGGTCTATCTGATCGGCTATGCTATGAACATATATAGTCCTATTATTAATATATATTTCGGTCTAAGTGATTTATACTGTCTCGGCATGGCGACCGATCTATCCCAATCACTTGATTTAAGTATATATATCGATATGAGGAGTATATATCGTTAATATCTACAGCCGATCGAGTAGATTTATTTCTTTCTTATCTATTTATGACCGCCGATCGATACACATATGACGTCTTCTCAAAGATAAATGATATGTTATCGGCACTTAGCCGATCGGCTATCGTTTATAGGATTAACCACGGTTTCTTTGTCGTTATTTCTTGTTGATTTGATTGCAGGATCACCGCGTCGGCTTCCTTCGCGTCGAGGGACGCCCGATGTGTGCAAGCAGATTGAAGCGATTTTCCATCAACGCTGGCAGCGCCGCCAGCCGCTCCGCCACCGGCCAGGAGTAACAATAATCTTTTTTTAGGGGAGTAGCGATCGGACCTGATGCGAGCGATCGAGACAGAGAAATATCCCATGCCAAAATTACCCCTAATCTTTGTTAAGAGATTACTAATCTACCCTTTAAAATAAAGGGTCGAGATTAATTCTTCTTGTAGTAGAATACTGCAAGTAGAAATCAGCAGAGTGTTGCTCTATTAACCTTTCTAAACTTCTAACCTCCACCATGACCATGGGAAAATGATTCATTTGAGACCAAAATACTATCTAATTTCTCATAAACTGTATTAAATTATTTTGCTCAATTATTGCATTAAGAAACTCTATCTACTATAACCCTTTTTACTTTTCTCACTTTCCTTTCTTATTATATTGAAATCCCCTAACGTCACTGGACAATCTAGTTGCTATAAAGCTACACTAGACAATCTAGTTGCTATAAAGCTACAGTAGTTAGAAAATGTTCTATTTGTCCAGCTCTATAGATTCCAAACAAAACCGTATATCTGTTTTTTTCAGTAACAACACACTAGATGCAGTGAGAATCTATTATTCGGCTACATGGAGGTCCAATTGGAATGCATTTGTCGGCTCCTTTGTCTAACCTCTAGGTATGCATCAGGTGTTAACCAATGCCCTCTGGGTATGCATCAGGTGATAAGCAATGCATGCTCTAGTGATGCTAGCGACTATGGCTGCACACCCCGACAGTGGTGCTCTGTCCAACCGGTGGCGATGCTCCCGCAATTTTGTGAAGGAAAGTTAAATTAAATGCAACTAAAACAAACTTAATCCTTCGGCTGAGAGGTTGCATGGTGGGCCATCTGCATGTTGTACCTTACATGGGTTTAATTTTAGGTGATTTTGATTAACATGTGGGGCCTCCAATCCATGTACTCGTTTCCAATTGTCCGGGGGTGTATTTCATCGCATGGCTGGTAGTTTTCGTCCATAATTCACCTACAAACAAATATTCACCAACTCGTGCGGAAATGATTAGTAATGACCACTATCACTAAGTTTGATGTTTTATTCCAATTGGTTTTATGCAATAATTGATGGTCAGATATTTTTTACTTATGGACCGTCAACAAGTCGTCAGTCCCTGCTGGCCCCACCACATCCACCTGCCAGATCTCGAGGGACAGCCTCTGCCCCTCTTCCTCCTCCTCCCCAACAACAACAAGGTGACCCCACACACCTCCCTCCCTCTCTTCCTCGCCGCTTGGCCTTGGGCCGGCCTAGCATGTGTGTGCAGCCGGCACCGCCGCAGCCACTTACAGGTCGTCGCTGGTTTCACCGCCTTCATCCTCACTGTCCTCATCCACCCCTTTGTTGAGCCTGGAGATCAATGGAATGCCACTGTCCCCCTTGTCGCCCATCCCTGCCTCATCTCGTTTCTGCCCCCGCCACGTCTCAGTGAGTTGCGAGGCCTCACCCATTTCTTCCTGATCTGCCCCCTCTCCTAGTCTTGCCGCACCGATGGTTGCTGGCAGTGATCATCAGGCATAGGCGCCTCCTCCCACTGATTGCACCATACTGGCCACCTCTGGGCGTGCCGTGTGGGGCCCACCTGTCAGTTGTCGTTGTCGCCCCTCTCAGGAATTAGTCAGTTGTAATTTAAGCCATGTGACCATTGATGTCAGAAATTCATAATCTTTCCTTTTTAAACAGAGCCAATATCGGGTGCTTATGGAGTGTGGCCGCTGGAATGCGGACCCGTGCCACCACCGTCGTGTGCCCCCATCGGAGCCACCGTCGTCATTGTTGGAGTCCATCGGCCAAAGCCGCGCTTGGCCCCTCAACTTCCAGTTCACGCAGGCCATGTCCAATCATGCATCAGCAGCAACTTCCTCATGTTGGCGTGGGGCCGGCAGCAACAGCTTCCTCATGGCGTCGGTCGGCCGATCGGCATCCAGGATGATTGGGAAGAGAGTAGAAGAGAGGGCGGAGAGAGGAGAAGAGAGGAGAGAGAGAGAGAGAGGAAGATAGGCCATTGATATGTGGAGCCCGTATGGGTCTCACGCTGACTCAGTTTGCCAGGTTAGCTAAAACCAGGCATAATATTACCTAGAACCTCAGGTGATCCAGTTTTGTAAATTGAGAGATCCATTATATCTAGTATTTTGGTTTGTGGATGAATTTTAAACTCGGTGACAAATTATGGATATAAGGTGAATTTGTTCCTTCTCTCCCTCCCTCTTGGCCATCCTCTCCCTCGGACCATCTCTCCTGAACAATCCCCCTCTCCCCTCCTTCCCTTGGGCTGCAGCCGCCTCACCCCAGTTACCTTCCCTCCTTGCTCGGGCTCGGCCCAGCCGACCCAGGGACGCGACGAGTTGTCGTCTTCCCCAGCCGCCACCCGTTCTTCTCCTAGCCGACGAACTCAAGCGCTTCCAATCCCTTGATCTTGCTTCATGATCGATTCTCCTCCAAATCTATTATCTATCTATTATATACTAAAAGTCCATTAAACTTCCTACAAACGCTCCTAAACCGCCACGTGTTCTCCACAAACGCTCCTAAGATGCCAAGTGGCAGTCTAAAAATCTAACCATTGATTTTCCTTTAAATTGGTTGGTCCAACATTTTTAACCATTAGATCAAATAAAAAAATAAAATCCTCCTCTCTCCCCACCGGTCCCCACCACCTGTACTCCTAAACCGCCACGTGTTCTCCTACAAACGCTCCTAAGATGCCAAGTGACAGTCTAAAAATCTAACCGTTGATTTTCCTTTAATAAATTGGTGGCTCCAACATTTTTAACCATTAGATCAAATAAAAAAAAATCCTCCTCTCTCCACACTGGTCCCCACCACCTGTACATTCCCCTCCTGGCCTCCTGTACGTACGTATTCCCTCTCTCCCCTCATCTCTAGTTGGCATATTATATTATATGTCACCTTCAATAATTCTACAAATATGTTTCGCTAAATTATATCGATGATATCCAATCTATCTATTATATTATATAGTAAAAGTCCGTGAAAATTTCTATAAATGCTTCTAAGCTGTCACATGATGCTTATATAAATGCTTCTATAATGCCACGTGACGCTCCAATAAATTAGAAAAAATCTGAGAAAAAAACCTAGCCCTTGATTTCACTAAAATTAATAGGCACACCACTCCAAACCGTTGGATACTTGGATTAGTTTGATTTTTCTATTTCTTACAAAGAGGTGTCCCCTCTTCCCGTGCATACGCATGTACGTAACTCCTCTCTGTTTCTCTTTAAAGGAAGTTTTTTTTTTTGCTATCGGATGAAATTATATGTTCTATTTGTGTCATTATTATAACTAAAATCACAAATTAGAATTTAATCCACCTCTTAACTATAATTTAGCTTGTAAAAATTATGAAAAGAAAGTGACATTATTATATTGTTTCATGCTATATAATAACTTCACTGGCATGTAAATAAAATAGATCTACAATGTCAGAAAAATGTAGTTTACACCAGTATAATTTTACTTGTAGAAATATATTCCCTAAAGAAACATGTAGAGATATATTAGGCACACATTTCGGCAACTTAGCATGCCATATCTATCCATTATATGCTAAAAGTCAACTAAAATTCCTACAAAATACTCTCAAACCACCACACGGGACTCCTATGAACACTCTTAAGCCACCATGTGACACTACCACTGGTGGAGAAATGGTCTTTCCTCCCGGTTTACAACCCCCTATACTCCCGGTTTTGCAACCGGGAGTATAAATCTTTAGTCCCTGGTGAAATAACCGAGATAAAAAAAAATCAACTTTTAGTCCCGGTTCGTGTTACTAACCGGGACTAAAAATGCTAGAGCCAGAACCGGTGGTTGGCAATTTTTTAAATTGTTTTTTTTTCATATTGATTTCACTAATCACTACATCCCCTAATAGAGAAATCCCCAAATCATCTCTAAATCACAGATCAAATTCATCATAAATTCTAAAAAAATTACATCACAAATTTTGAAAAAACCATCACAAATAAATTAGAACGATAGTATTAAGTAAATTAAAACAATATGAATTCATCCGATTATAAATTAATAAAGATAAAAGAATATTGAACCTCCACAAGGAACTGTACTAAGGCCCGGTTTAGTTCCCAAAAAAATTTGTTTTGGGGTGTCACATCGGATATACGGACACACATTTGAAGTATTAAACGTTGTCTAATAACAAAACAAATTACAGATTCTGCCAGGAAACTGCGAGACAAATTTATTAATCCATCATTAGCAAATGTTTATTGTAGTACCACATTGTCAAATCATGGCACAATTAGGCTTAAAAGATTTGTCTCGCAATTTACACGCAAACTGTGTAATTGGTTTTTTCCCCACATTTAATCACATAATAAATTCTCAAAAACAATCATCACAAATCCTCAAAAAAAGAAAACAAATTCCAAAGGCCGCCGCGCGTGCCTCCTTAGCCCGGCCGGCCAGCCGCCACCGCCGCTGACCTCGACCGGCCGCCGCTGACCTAGAGAGGCCGTGGTAGGAGGAGGAGGCGGGGAGGGGGAGGAGAGGGGAAGTGGGAGGAAGGGGAGAGGAGAGGGGGATCGGACAGAGGAGGCCGATCGAGAAGGAGAACACCTGAGATTGAGATGGGATCGAGGAGGCTGGAGAGTGGAGATGGTTTTTAATGAGAGAGGAAGTGGATATGGTTTTTATCGGTCTTATCTATAAAACTGAGAGAGAGGACTCAACGTGCGCTCGGGAGGATTTTTGGTCCCAGGTAGTATAAAGAACCGGAACTAAAGATCTAAGATAATTGGGGCCTAACTTGACCCAATAACTTCTTTGAACCGGGAGTAAAAATGATCTTTAATCTCGATTGGTAACATCAACTGGGACTAAAGATCAAAAAGTTTTTAACCGGGACTAAAAATAATCTTTAGTCCCGGTTCTTATTCGAACTGGGACTATTGTGGTTTTTGGGCGACCGACCAAAGATGGTTTCTCTAGTAGTTTACAATAAATCTTAGAAATTCTAAAGAAATTACATAATACACCTAACCATCGATTATTTTAACTTAAACATGGTATACTTATTATTTTCTACTGCTATCTTAACAATATAAAAACGGAAAAGACCCACTTCCCACCCCTTCACACGTCATGTATGTGTTCAAGTGACATGTAACATCCTGAAAATTAACTATTTTCTAATCTTGCATCATGATGATTCTTATGTTCTTAATAACCTCCTAAACCTAGGACAATATAATTAGAGGGACCTCCTAAAATTAACTTGCATAAAATCTCTCTTTGATGTTCAAAAACTTTTGTGATTTTTATTTAAAATTTATCTTGAGGTATTTCTTGATTTGGTTTCAATCTAAAACCTTCTTTTTCCTAAAATTTCTTTTATTTAAATTTAGTTTGAATATCTTTTTACTATTATGAATTATGGTCCAAGAAACCTTCCCATATTGTGCTAGAACCTAAACCAAAGCAATTCCAATCTTATTGGAATTAATTGTTAACCAATCCTTTGATCTTAAACCTATCCTTAAACCTCAATTCAAATATCCAAATCCTTCCTTTTGACCTAGCCACCGATTTGAATCGTGTGGCTAGAATACCCTTCTCGGCGCAAGAATAATATTATTACAAATATTGTGAATAATTGCTCTTGTGCTAAGAAAATAGGTTTTATCTTTTCATCCAAAATCCAAGTCCCCTATTAGCCTCAAATACTTCCCCAAAATCCTTGCCAAATAATTTGCGGCTAACATCCTATTTATTTCCCCTCCCTCTCATTTGAGTGCATTAAATAAATCCCGTTATATTCTATCTCTCAAAATATTGCACTCAAATAAATTAGAGCATCCTTATTTTAAAATCCTTCTCCATGTATAAATATCTCCGAATTCAAATCCTTTTCAAAATCTAGCCGTCCAAATTCCTCTAAATCAATTATTTGAATCTCTAGGAAAATTAGACTTCCTCCTTTTTAACTTTGGACCGAATTTCTCTCACTCACGCGGCCCAAGCCGGCCCAGACTGCTGAGCCGCATCCTCCCACCTCCCTCCTCTTCCTGTGGGCGCATGTAGCGCCACAGCCGCCGCTGCCGTGCGCCATTAGTGCGCCGCCGCCCACAGCGTCGCCGTCGCCGTGGTTTGTGCCGCCGTCACCTGCTGACCTCATACGCCGACGTCGATGCCGTACCGTGCGCCCTACTCCGCCGCCCAACTCTTCCACGGCCGCCACGTCCTCACGCCGTCACTGCCCAACCAATCGCAGGAAGAAGCCGGCGCCGCCTCCTTCTTTTCCACGCCGCCGTCGCAAAATCGTCCTTGTGTTTCTCCTCTACAACCGTCATCCGCCACCGCCTCTCATGGCCTATATAAGTGAACGAACCCCCTCTGTTTTTCCCACATCGACCGAGCTCTTCGAGCTCCGTCTCTCTCTTCCCATGGCCGATCGTCGACGTCGTCGGTCGATCTCCCCATCCGTAGCTCCTCTTCCCCTCTCCTCGCACCACCGGCTTCGCCTCCCTCCGACGAGCCCATTTTTCCCGTTTCCCCCTTCTCTCCCACTCCATAGCAGCCACCATCATCACTTCTTTAAGCGGTCAGAGCAAGTTCTTGCCGCCTCCGTTCTGGTTTCCTTCCTCTTCCTCTCTACCAGCCACCGACCTCCTCGAGTACGCATCGAGCGGGAACACGATATGCCGCCGGCGTCGCCGCATTCCGGCCACCGGAGGGCCGGCACCCCGCTCGCCCTCTCCTCTCTCTCCCTCTCGGTTGCCAACAGAAAAAGAGGAGGAATCGGGAGGAAGAAGAAGAGAAAGAAAAAGAAAAAGAAAAAGGACAGCTAATGACAGGTGGGCCCCTACAGTACTATTTCGCAATTTCTAGATTTAATTCAAAATCCAATCTTTAGAAGCCCATATCTCCTAAACCGTAATCCGATTCCAGTAAAACTTGGACCTAAATTCAAATCCTTCATTTTGATATCAAATTTGCTATTGTAAGATTTTATTTGAATTTCCTTAATTTATTCAAATACCATTTGAATAAATATTTGATTTAAACTTATAATTGAAACTTATATTTACCTTTCAAATATTTCCTGTTATTTTTTAAATACCCTTTAGCCACTAAAAGCCGCCGGTTAAAACTTTACACCTTCTATGTAGACGTCCGTACGGTCTACTGGCCATGACGTCAAACAGTTGGTTGTAAAACCTAGCAAAACCCAAACCCAAGGTTGAAGTGATGCTCCTAGCACCCCACGCCTCGACGCGTACAACGGTTGGAGCTTCACTATTTCCTCGACCTCCACTGCAGGCCACACAGTTTGCTCTCAAGCTCTGTGTAATCTTAGCCACTCCGTCACAACTCACGGTTGTCGGAGTAACACTTCCGCCCCACTAAACCTGCACCCACCTCCTATTTCTCTAGCTGGTATATTATCCACCGACACCGGCTAGAGAAGATACCAAATCTAGCCATCATGTTGCCCAACTCTAATGACGACTAGCAAACACCCAAAACCCTAGCCGATATTTATCCTATCTCGATACCGGCCTAAACAACTAAACCCTAACCACTATTCTACCAAAGCCCAACCTTGACCCATATTAGCCACATACCTATTTAACCATATCAAATATCTAGTATATTCCCTATCATCCAAACCACGAGAGCCTTCACATAAAATATAAGCGACAGTAGTTGCTTAATCCCCTCTAGCCTCCAACCCTCTGGAACCTCCACATAAAATATAGAGCCTAGCTGATATGCTATCCTATTCCACAATCGACTCTCATATAACTAAACCCTAGCTATTATACTACCTAAACCTACCGCCAACAAATGATAGCCCAATAATCCCTATACCCTATAAAGGAGATACTATACCCTGAACCCTATCTCTCCTAGCCGCTTATCGATCTTTTATTGAATTTAGTTCTTCCTCTTCTTCAGTAGAGTCTATTATAATTGGATGGCAACCTTTGGTATTTCAAGCATCGGATAATCAGGTTGGCTATCTCGGATTTATTGCGTTGGAGCAAGGCAAGTTATTATTCCTCTCCTTTGAGCATAAATGCCCTATATTCTATATCTTTATTTTATGCATTAGTCATTCATGATTTCGAATGCATAACCTGCCAACATCGGCTGGTTCTCTCATTTGCCCTTGAAGCAGACTTGAGGTCTTGGGGGCATGATAGCCGATGACTGGGGGAGCTAATCCACCTCCATTTGGTAGAAGGCCTGGAGCATATTCTATGTCCCTGTCACTGTTGCTCTTGCGAAGAGGAGAAGATTCTGTTGTCTGCAAGGCAAAGAAAGAAGTTAGTCAAGATTCAAGTCGGCTAACAATTATTCCAACAGAATTGACAAAGTAAAAATATATCTGAGGGACAACATCTGGAAATAAATCTATCATGTACATAGAGGCCGGCTGATGGAATATATGCTGCTTCCATTCACCCCCACCATCTGTCAGAATTCCTACTCCTGAACCTTGCCAGCTCTATGTTCTCGATACTGCCTAAAGGAGGTCTTGGGATGTTGAGTAGCCGATCCATCATCAATGTTGATGAGATTTCTCCTCTGTACTGGATCTTATCGGCAAAGAACAAGTCGATTGATAGCTGTCCCATTCCAAACTGTCTAGCTGAGCTCATTGGATGGTAAAACTCATAAGAAACTTGTATGTTTCTTCCTTGATGGATGCCGACAGGAAGGATGCATGGACTAATAGCAGTCGAGAAGACTTCTCTAGATTTGTCAAATTTTTCAGAATTGATATCCTCAAATGTGAAGTCTACCGGGAGATCAAAATTCACTGAATCCTCATATGGGAACCAAACCCTAGCATCTCTCTGGAAGCCCTCATAGAAACTGCAGAACCAGTCTTTGAGCAGTTTAGCCGATAGCTTTGCTCCAGAATCGGCTGGTGTTGATGCAGCTTCACCGTATGATAGGCATCGGCAGTGGGTGACCTCTTCCTCATCATCATTAGTAGTGGGCTCCAACCTTGGAAATTCAGACTATGTTAAAGGTGGCCGATTCACAACCATCATGACAACAAGGTTAAGCCATGTTTGCAATTGCCACCATGGTCCACCTGCACCCACTACTGAGCCTGTGGCTATCTTGGCCGATGCATTGCTCAACATTTGGTACAGATAGCCGAGAAGAATTTTACCCAAAGGGAACTGCCTCTTGGTCTCAAGGGCTTCGGCTAAGAATTGCCAATTGGTGGTAGGGCCAGAGCTTGATCCGCAGAAGAGGAATTTCTCAAGCCACATCAGAAGAAAAGCCGTGTGCTCCCGGGGGTGACAGATCCTTTGCCCGTGTATGCGGCAACATAGCCAGACCAGCCACCTATGCTCTTGGTCCTAAAATCAAACTGGTTTTTGGTGTTCAAGCTCATGGGGTTAGCCGATGCAGTTACATCCAATCCAGTAAGCATGGTGATATCGAGCAGAGTGGGAGTCATCGGCCCTTGGTTGAACAAGAAAGCATTGAGGGTGTTGGACCAAAAGTATGCTGCGGAGGCCATCAGGGGTTCATCCTTGGCTGAATTTGCTAGAGTAAGAGCAAGCGCTTGGCCGATTCCTAATTCGTCCCAGCGAACTTGCTTGCTAGCCGATACACACTTATACCACACAGCCCAACTTTTCTCAGGGAAAGTTTTCTCAAGAGAAGGCCAAGATTTGAAGGTATTCTTCCAGTGACCTAGATTCGGGTTGGCCAATCTAAAAGGGATCCTATTGGTTTCGGCGATGATGAACTCAGTGGGATCAAGATTGCCGATCGGACCAAGAAAATAGTGATGCTCATGTGACAAACTTGGGATTGCGACCAGATTGGACAAGTGCTACAGATGTAAACAAGAACAGAGAAGATGAAAACAAGATGAGGCAAGGAAGAACCAATCTATTGCGAAAAGAGAGGATCTAGCCGATGGATACTTACCTCTGCGTATTCGGCCGATGGCGCGACGGACGGACTAGCGGAGGACGACATCTCCGCGGGCAGAAGATTTGGCCGGAGGGGAAATCACCTTGGGGACGTATGGTGCTCCGAGGGGATCGCCGGAGAGAAAGAAACAAGGTTGGCTTAAGCGGTGAAAACGGAGCTAATGGTGTGAAATTTCTCGGGGACGACGGTTAGTATTTAAAGCGAGGCGGTAACGGTCGGAAAAATGGCAATGAGCGATACTCTCGGAGACACGGATATTGCAAATCCGAAACATTACCAAATATTCCGGACTTGAGGGGCATGTGTTAACAACCAAATTTGGAAATCCAAGTATCGGAGATGAGGATAGAATCAAAGCGGAATTCGAGATGGAGATCGTTACGGAAACAGAGCGAGAATCGACTAAAGTCCGAATCGGCTATGATCAGGATAGACAGAGTTCAAGTCGGACTAGGTTGGCCGATTGAGCCGATACCGACAATATGATGTAATGCACGTTGTCGGGTTGAGTTAATGTGCTTCATGAGGATTGCCATGCACAGATTGAGTCCTGAGAGGGCAATTGTATCTATTAATTAGGATATTTCATGTAATTTCCTTAGAGATATGTTTGGGCAAAAGTCTGCCGCAAAGACTTATGGTATTTTAGAGTTTGTTAGAGATAAGAGTCGTGTCCGACACGGACATATTTTGTAATCTCGGGTATAAATAGACCCCGAGCCCCATGTAATACAACAACACAAGTTCAATACAATCTCGGCGCATCGCCACCCTTTACTTTCGTTTTGTTTCAACGAGTTCTTGCTCTCGAGTTGAGCTGCATCGGTTTCGATCTTCAACTAAAGGTAAAACTTGTTATGGCGGCTTGCGTTCTCGGGATTAGTGCCTCCATCTTTATGATACTCTAATCTTGTTTATGTAATTCGTCGAGTTATCATATATTCTATATAATCTTAGGCAATATTGTTATCTAACCTTCAATCGGCTAACATCTGTTGCTAGAAGGCAGCCGATTAGGTTAAATACCAACGTTGACTTAGATTATATAGGATATCCACCACTCTATGAAACATCCAACGGCTTGATTGTCTAGATATTGTCCTTTTTTTCATAATTATAGCTGCATCAGTTGAGTTTGACCTTATAAGTCGTGATTAGAATCTCAATCTCTAGCCTGCTTTTGATTGCCGATTAGGGTAGCAGTTTTAGCCGATCTTACCTGGTTTAGCTTTATATCTTATGAATGATAATTGATAATTGACATAATTGACATGCTAAATCAGCCGTTTATGTTATGATTTTAGTACAACAAAGTATGTTAGGCTTCTGTTTGATATATTTTGCTTGCTTTAATATCTTAACATAGAGTAGTATCGGAGTATTAGCCGATACATGCTAGATCTATCTGATCGGCTATGCTATAAACATCTATAATCTCATTGTTAGTATATATTTCGATCTAAGTGAATTATACTGTCTCGGCATCGCGACCGATCTATCCCAATCACTTGATTTAAGTATATATCGACATAAGAATTACATATTGTTAATATCTACAGCCGATCGAGTAGATTTAGTTCTTTCTTATTTATTCATGATTGCCGATCGATTAACATATGACATCGGCTCAGAGATAAATGATATGTCATCGGTAACTAGCCGATCGGCTATCGTTTATGGATTTAACCGCGGTTTCTTTGTCTTTATTTCTTGTTGATTGCAGGATCAAATCAACTGGCACACTCACGAACCTAAAAGCAAGATTTTTGGACCTGCACTGAAGTTAAGCAGATCTTCCAGACCTCGTGTTTTTGCATCAACAGTTTTCACTAAAATCCCTCCACCTCCTCTATCTCACATGTAGAAAACACTGCCCTCCCATTCCTTATTTTTGTAGCTACTAAACTAGAAGAGAAACAATCAATGTTGAAACAACTACAATTTTTTTATAAGCTATACATGTCTGATTTCTATCTAATTATTCTCTATTTATAATTAAACTAACAACGTAATATTTATATATGCATATATTTTGCTGCATAAGAATTATAGCATTTGGGCACAGTCCACCCATGTACTTTGCACCACATCTAAATACCTTAAAATTTTGACAATAAATATTATGTCATTATGAAAAATTCTACAAACATGCATAGCTAAATTAAATCAATAGTACCATAACAAAATTTTTATATTTAATTTGCCAAAAGAAAAAGAAATAACTCAACAACATAGAGTCACACCATGCTATGTTTTGAAACATGTATAGCTAAATTAAACATACACTTCGTAAACAAAAATAACTAACTGAAATATGAATAGTTTGAGCCACTGCATAAAACATCGAGTTCCTTTAATTAGAGAAAATAGTCCAATTACTTAATGTTTTTTTAAATGTGCTCAAATAATCTAAATAAATAAAATGATCTTTTATAAGTTCCGATTAACATTTCATCATTATAAGTTCTCAAACACAGTCTACGATGCATGCCTGTGCGAATGCGCGGGCCACCTTACTAGTTGATTGTAAAAATTGGTTCCTCTCTTCCTCCTCTTTATTTTCCCATGTTTGCCCCTTTCAATTTGGATTTAATTCGCTAAATTTAATCTCCGACGAACTGTCGCCATTGATGGCCGGCCACCTTGCTTGCCAGCCATTCCCCTCCTCCCCCGGCCTATAAAATGGCGCTCATCCTCCTCCTCTCCTTTTGCCGCTACTCGTGCGCACCAAGAGAGTTTAAATGCCATATGGCATCTAAACATCCAACATACCCGCTCATTTAGTCCCATGTCATTAGCACATCAGCGTAAACCAGTATGCAAATCACAAAAAGGAGCCAATAAAATAACACAGCTTGGATAGTTAATGGAGTTAACTAAAACTTGGCCAATAGTTGTATGCAAAAATATATGTTTGCTGCACATTAGGCCCCTACATTATGTTGTCTTTTTTCGAACGGTCATGCCGTTGCGACGTTTTATATAGAGAAGAATGTGTCATATTTTAAGAAGAAAACATGACCAAACCTTACAATGCACAGTTAATTAGGAGAAACTGGCAAAAACCACAACCACAACATTCTAACTAAGACCGTGAAAAAAGGACAATAGCGGAGCCCAAAAAAACAGCCATTGATAAAGAGCTTGTTGCAAGTAATACAAAGGCTTTGACTTCGTGAGGCAAGTGTTGTTGCCGACCTTGTCGCTTAGCGACACAGCAGCTCCAACTCCACAATTATCACATCATCGTTGCCAAAGGCATCGCAAAAACGAGCAAGACACCGACTATCCACTTTGAACATCAGCCAAGCCGCCAGAGCACCAAGCTACATTATGCTGTCTGTTGGGATACGCGTAGGCTACGATAGCATAAATCAAAATTTTCTATCACGTAAACCAGGAACCATGCAAATATTAGATCATAGATCGTTTCCACTCGACGGGATGCGTAGCGGAAGAAGATGCTGAGAAGTCGAAGAAACTCTCGCGAAGCAGTGCGTGTCGATGTAGAGGAAGTAGTCGATCGCACCGGCTCAACCTTCTCCTCCTCGTGCGTTCTCCTCGCCGTACTCCCACGCCGATCAGCACCGCAAACCAGCGGCGCCTCTACCGGTATCCACATGTACAGGGACGGAACGCCACGCGCAGATGTGCTAGCACCCGCGCGCGGCTAGGGTTTTACTCGGGGAGGGAAGTGACGGCTAGGGTTTCTCACGTGATGCAATGCCTCCGCCGGTCACACCCCTCACGAATATATAGGATCCATCACTCGGGCCTCCAAGGCCCGTAGGACTCCTATTCGGATCCCTATCCGAATTAAGCTCATATTGGATCTCTATCCAATCCCCTTATTCCGGCCCATTAAGCGTGCGACCCTGTAGGGTTCATATATACTCGACTGTAACCCGAAAACTCCTTTTCGGTCCACGCGTCAACAGCGGCCCCTAGCAGAACGTATTGACCCACCGGGCATACATAAAGATCATATCGGATGAACCTATAGTGTATACTTGTATGAACTCCTTTGCCTCACGATATCGATTAAGCTCAAGGCTAGATATGTGTCATCCTCTAATAGCTTAATCATTCACTCGAACCTGTTGATAGATTATATAACTTGTGATTGACTCCTCAATCACCTTTGGCATGGCCATGCACTTCCATAATCTATAACATCGAGGGGCCCAGAGATATCTCTCCATAGGAGGGGCAAATCCCATCTTGATTATTCATATCTCACTACATGTTTCATAGCATACCCGAAAACTACTTTTATAACTATCCAATTACGGAGTAGCGTTTAGCAGTCCCTAAGTAAGCTACTACACATATTAGAAACCATGATAACCTCAGGTCTAAGGATTCAACACCAACACTAAATGAGATCACTAATGACACAACATATGGCTCTTGCAGTGTCTCATGTTGGGTCTATCTAATAACATGTTCACTAACATGTGTCCACATTATTATTTTGGTATCTCTATACCATGATCCATGAGACATGATCATCAATTAATACATATGCTGATCATCTAAACATATTTGTTCCACATATGATATTTGATCAGGAATCCTTTAGAAATAGCAACACATAACATAAAGAGTCTCATGAAAGAATCACATATTCATTAACCAATAATGAGTTATCTATTTCAAGGAACAATGTCGGATAAATATGTAAACATAGTATATGATACAATCATCTCTATGATTGCCTCTAGGGCATATCACTAACACTGTCAAAACCGATGTAAACATAGTATATGATACAATCATCTGTATGATTGCCTCTAGGGCATATCACTAACACTGTCAAAACCGAATCCAATACCTCACCATTTTTAGACCACAACATTATCTTATTAGAGCATTCTCAGCAGCTCATCTATCCCATCCAATCCATCAACTAAATTGCAGCTGATACGCATCAGTGCCTCCAAAATTAGCGCGCCCACTATCCCGGTGAAAGAAACCCCCAAATTTAGCCCGCTCCTCCGCCCACGCCTGTGGCCGTGCCACCCGGGCCTTATGCCTGCTCCACCAACGCTCGAGGCTGTGCTGCCAACGCCGACCCTAGCTCCCCATTCCCGTGCCTACGCCGACTGTGCCTCGCACCCGTGCCACCCTTGTCGACATTTTGTTCTCCACCCGCGCCCACACTTGAGCCTGCACTATCACTCTCTCATGTCGATAGGTATAAAGAAGAGAGGAAGAGAAATATGATTGGACAAATATGACAGAGGAACATAAAAATGAGATTAGGGTAATTGATATATACTAGAAAAAATGTATGTGCGTTACAACGGCTGAAATCTATTTTAATCTTATTGTTGTTATACGGTCTAGTTAAGGTAAAATTCAATGTGGGAATTTGCTTGAATATATATTTTTTTAAAAAAATCATGAGTTACAATTAGGATTTTTTGTACATAATATAATTAAATTAAAATTTTGAATTAAAAACTGGTTCATTATAAGATTTTATAATCAACAAAAAATTGTTGAAGAAAGAGGTGCTATAGTTTTGATTTTTCATCAACCGGATGTGCATGCTCCGTTCTAGTGGTCGAGGAAAAAAAAATTTGCGCGCAAATATGATTTGACAGGAGGGAGGGAAAGTAGACTTATTCTAGGAGAGGCCCATATACACAGTGCAAGTAATATAGGTGTAAAAAGGAGAGGTGATTACATGGAAGATACATATACTATATCAACCGCGGTTTTGACACGACAATTAAACATATCACCCGAAATCCTTACGTATTTTTTTATTAGGTATAGAGGTATAGATTAGAATTAGAATTAAATAACATGTTATTATTAAAATAAAATACTGAATATATTTTCTATTAAATTCTTGACGAATGAACCATACTATCTAGAATTGTTTTGAATTTTTCAAAGCTCAATTGCTAATTTTAATAATACAAATATAATTTTAATAATTAATTTAAAGTAAAAACAAACTAAAAACCCTCTCCTAATTCTGGGCCAAATCTGGCCCATTCTTCCTTCTCCTCCCTCTTGGGCTGCCATCCCTCCCTCTTGGGCCGTCATCCCTATCTCTACTTGGGCCCAGCAGCCACCTCTCTTCCTTTCCTCCTTCTCGGGCCACCATCCTCGGGCCCAACAGCCATGCCAACCCATGAAAAGAAGCGGATGGGAATAAAACCGAAAAAGACGACGAAAAAAAAAACGGCGAAAAGAATACGTACGGACGAAAAAAAATTGTCGGAACCCTTATGTATTTTTTAATTAGGTATAGATATAAATATAGATATAGATTTGTAATGCAATAAATTTGGATTTTTTAGCAAGATTTACAGATATTGCCATTATAAAGTATATTGCGTTATTAACGTTAGTTGGAATGTAATACTAAAATATAGAAGAAAGTGAAAAAGGAATATGGGGAGAGGATCTTTTTTTTTTTCTGGATAGCCATCCAATTGGATGGAAAATATAACGGATCAAATTTAGATTTGCGGTTAGGAATGCTCCTATATAACCCCACCCTCCACCTCGTGTGCACCGTGGGCTGAATCCGCAGCCTGCACTCGAGGTACGTACGCGGGCGCATGCGTCCACGGGCTTTCTTCCTTCCTACACCTCTCCTGTAATAGCATTGGGTCCTCGTTTTGCTATGCATCGTCGAGTCCTTTCTTGGCATCGATGATCTGGATCGGGATATCGTATATAGGTAGTAGCTTGATATTGTAGTCAAATTCGAGCTGTGGTGGTATTGATGGTCCATGTCAACGATCTTGTTGATTTAGTCATCTCTAGCATCGATCTATCCATGAGCAAATATTTCTTTCCTGTGTGAGGCATTTCCTGATATGATCGAATCATTATATATATATATATATATATATATATATATATATATATATATATATATATATATATATATATATATATATATATATATATATATATAGTTGTAAACTGGTGTACCCCACAGTCCCACTGATTTTAATGTACGTTTTTTCTGATATCCAGATGCAAAGCGTCACTGTAATAGTTGCCCTAATCGAGTTGAGTGTGCGCTGAACTAACTAGGATTAATTTGTTGTGCTCTTGTGAACTGGATCAATTAAAGAAGGCCTGAGCGTATATATGGAACTCGAATACGTGGACAATCTAGTGGTGCTGAAGACGCCGTCGGGATTCGCTCTCTTCGATGCATTTCAAACACTTTGTTCTGAACAGGTATGTATACGCAATATATATCCCAAGTCATCATTAATTGCAGGTTATTGTCTGTAATTATTCTTATGATTTTTCACTCTGTATTGTTATTTTGCAGCATCTGTGGTCGCGTTTTGCCAAGTTTGATTTTGTTAGACAAGTTGGGTCTTCCTGATTCTACCATATTTACTTTCATTAGAGAGAGTTTTCTGTTTGGTACTTTCATCCAGGATTATTACTCATATCCGTAGATAAACTAGCTTAATTTAGTTTTATGTGGTTTCCTTGGCTATCACTGTCATTTAAAGAGTTTGCTACAACTAAAAGTACATCACGACTAAAATCAAATAATCTTAGACTGCAAAATAATAATGCGGAAGTAGCCACCCTACACCAGAAAATAATAATGACAAAAAGCAATCTGTTGGAAAGATGCAGGGCTCCTATGTTTCATTTGTGACTTTGCGCCTTAACCTTTGTATATCTAATATCATGCTGTGACTGTTGTTACCAGCTCATCTTATTGATCAAATTCATTAAGATTGATGAGTCGACAGTGTGGCATTTTGATGGTCTTCCTGAGGAGATTGCTAAGCGCATCTTGAGATACTGTAAATGTGGAAAACCGTTGATTGTTGAGGATGAAAAACTTAGAGGTGCCATCGAAACCGATCTGGTCGGTACATCTCTTTTTAGTACTCCCTCCGTTTCGAAATGTTTACGCCGTTGACTTTTTAGCACATGTTTGACCGTTCGTTTTATTCAAAAAATTTAAATAATTATTAATTCTTTTCCTATCATTTAATTCATTGTTAAATATATTTTTATGTAAGCATATAATTTTACATATTTCACAAAAGTTTTTAAATAAGACGAACGGTCAAACATATGCTAAAAAGTCAACGGTGTCAAACATTTCGAAACGGAGAGAGTAGTATTTTTTGTCTTTGCATGAATCATAGTCACAGTTGACTAATCTCTGTAACCTTTTCTTGCTAGAAAGTTGATGTCTCCCAGAAAGATCATATTACA
Organism: Oryza glaberrima; assembly: GCF_000147395.1. NCBI lineage: Eukaryota > Viridiplantae > Streptophyta > Magnoliopsida > Poales > Poaceae > Oryza > Oryza glaberrima. Next base: position 6,690,562 of record NC_068337.1, on the reverse strand, counting down.
CTGGTGGAGAAATGATCTTTGCTGGGTCGACCCAAAACCACAATAATCCCGGGACTAAAAATGATATTTAGTCCCGGTTGAAAACCCAAGAGGCATTCTATGATTTTTAGTCCCGGTTCATCCCCTGTCAGATTGATGTCAGGGGGCTGAGGATCTTTAGTCTCGGTTGGTGTTACCAACCGGGACTAAAGATCACCACTTTAGTCTCAGTTGGTGTTCCCAACCGAGACTAAAATCACCACTTTAGTTCCGGTTGGTGTTTCCAATGAGTCCCGGTTGGGAACACTAACCGGAACTAAAATTCGAAGCGTAGTATTTAATTCCTATTCCTTATCCTCTCCTCAGATCGAATCTCTCCCCTTCTTTCCCTTCCTCCTCCGCTTCCCACATCCTCATCCCGATTCATCCCCTCCACCTCCTCCCCTTCCTCATCCGATCCCCTCTCCTCCACCTCCTCCTCTCCCCTTCCTACCCATCCTCCCCTTCCCCTCCACCTCCTCCCCTTCCTCATCCCCTCCCCTCTCCTCCACCTCCTCCTCTCCCTTTTCCTGCCCATCCTCCCCTTCCCATCCGGCAGGCGGCGGCCGGCGGGGCCGTGCCCGGTGGCAGGCGGCGGGCCAGGGCGGCGGCAGGCCGGCGGCCATGGCGGGCGGCAGCAACGGAGTTGTTTTCTATTTTTTTTTGATTTGTGATTCACATGTATAATTTTGTGATTTATTGGATGGATCTAAGATGACCTGTGATGTATTTGATTTGTGTATAATTTTTTAGGATTTGTAATGTATTTGATTTGTGTGTATATGTAACTTTAAGATTTGTGATGTTACTTTATTTGTGATGTGGATTTGGGATGTTACTTTGATTTGGGGATATGCTTCCCACTTGATTTGGGAGAAAATAAGATTTGGGAGTGTTGACAGAAAACACGAGGCCTGGGAGATCTGCTTAACTCCAGTGCAGGTCCAAAGCTCGCCTTCGAATGTATGAGCGTGCCAATTGATTTGGTCCTGTAATCAACAAGAAATAGAAGCAAAGAAACCGCAGTTAAATCTATAAATGATAGCCGATCAGCTAGGTGCCGATGACATATCATTTATCTTTGAGCTGATGTCATATATGCATCGATCGGCAGTCATTAATAAATAAGGAAGGACTGAATCTACTCGATCGGCTGCAGATATTACCAATATATAATTTTTATATTGATATATACTTAAATCAAGTGATTGGGATAGATCGGTCGCCATGCCGAGACAGTATAAATCACTTACATCGAAATATATATTAATAATGAGACTATATACGTTCATAACATAGCCGATCAGATAGATCTAGCATGTATCGGCTAATACTCCGATACTACTCTATATTAAGATATTAAAGCAAGTAGAATATACTAAACACAAGCCTAATATACTTAAATGCAGCAAGATCTTAACGTAAAGGGGTAAAAGTAGTTAAATCAGGTAAGATCGGCTAAAACTCCGATACTACCCTAATCAGCAACCAAGAAGCGGGCTAGAGATTGAGATTCTAATCATGACTCATAAGGTCAAACTTAACTGATGCAGCTATAAGTATAAAAAGAAGGACAATATCTAGACAATCAAGCCGTTGGATGTGTCACAGAGTGGTAGATATCCTATATAATCTAAGTCAACATCGGTATTTAACCTAATCGGCTGCCTTCTATTGACGGATGTTAGCCGATTGTAGGTTGGATATCGATATTACCAAGGATTATGTAGGATATATGATAACTCGACGAATTACATAAACAAGATTAAAGTGTCATAAAGATGGAAGCACTAATCCCGAGAATGCAAGCCGCCATAACAAGTTTTACCTCTTGTTGAAGATCGAAACCGATGCAGCTCAACCCGAAAGTAAGAACTCGTCGAAATAAAACTAAAGCAAAAAAGGTGGCGATGCGCCGAGATTGTATTGAACGTGTGTGTTAAAAGTTACATAGGGCTCGGGTCTATTTATACCCGAAAATTACAAGATATGTCCATAACGGACACGACAACTATCTCTAACAAACTCTAAGATACCATAAGTCTTTGTGGCAGACTTTTGCCCAAGCATATCTCTAAGGAAATTACATAAAACATCCTATTAATAGATACAATTGCCTTCTCAGGACTCTATCCATGTGCGGCAATCACCTTGAAGCACCTCAATTCAACCCGATGTCATACATCAAGTTGCATTGTCGGAATCGGCTGCATCGGCTTACCTAGCCCGACTCAGACCCAGCCGATCCTAATCGTAGCCAATCTGGACTCCAGCCGATTCCTGCTCTGTTTCCGAACTCGATCTCCGCCTCCGACTTTGCTTCGATCTAATCTTCTTTCCCGATGCCGATATTACCAAATTTGGTTGTTAATAGGGAGAAAATAAAAAAAAAGAAAAGGGGACCATCTGGAACTGCTGCTATTCTCTCTTTACTCCCGGTTGGTGTTACCAACCGGGACTAAAAAGAAGGATAACACCAACCGGGACTAAAAGATCCATCTTTAATCCCGGTTATTTGAACCGGGACTAAAGATAGCGATCTTTAGTCCCAGATTCGTAGTCCCGGTTGAAAAACCGGGACTATAGGGGGATTACGAACCGGGAGTAAAAAGCACTTCTCCACCCGTGTTATGCCTGAACTGATGTGGGGGTTAAGGAATCTTCTATGTGAATTTGTACCAGCAGAAAGGGAAAACATCACTAGCCAGTATCTTGGCCCATTACCTCAAGGGTTAAAAGATTGCATGACTAAATTTAGAATCAATATGTCCAAAATAACGGTAAGAACTGAGCTTTCTTGCAGTTGTGCCCTTTTCTAGCGTGCACCCTTATATTTTCTGCTTAATTTCAGACTTACTGTTGTGCCAGTTGTTATGCTGTATGTGTAGGGATCCAAGTAGTGAAACACTGAAACCAATGGTGGTAGCATAGTGTGGGTCATTTAGGGCAAATACTGTAATGGTTGATTTGTTGCCTCTAAAAATACCAAATAGAATTGGATGATGAGGTGGAAGAAATAAGGCCTTGTTTAGTTAGCGAAAAGAAAACTTTTAGGTGTCACATCGGATGTTTGATCAGATGTCAAAAGGGGTTTTCGGACACGAATGAAAAAACTAATTTCATAACTTTCCTGAAAACCTCGAGACGAATCTTTTGAGCCTAATTAATCTATCATTAGCACATGCGGGTTACTGTAGCACCTATGGCTAACCATGGACTAATTAGACTCAAAAGAATCATTTCGCGATTTCCATGCAAACTATGCAATTAGTTTTTCTTTTTATCTATATTTAATGTTCCATGCATGTGTATAAAGATTCGATGTGATGTTTTTGAGAACCAAACCGGGCCTAAGTGAGGAAAGAGTAAGTGAGCCACCCCTCATGTTAGAGGCAACCTCCATACAAACCCTAAGAAAAATGAGATGAAAGAAAGAGGGGATTGGACAAACAAATAAAATCATTTGGCTTAGTATGTTGGAGGTAGTATAGATGTGGTGTATTGTATATATATATATATATCACATCTTATCTTAAATAGATAAAATAAAACGTGGCAACTGCTCTTACTATAAAACTTGCTCTTAGCTAGTACAGTAGTTATCAGTTATCACACTTTCCTTTCATTGAATTCTGACCTAGTTCAATTAATTGAGTTTTTGGTTGGCCCGATGACCCAGAGAAAACAAAACTTGATATCTCTATTGTGTCTAATTGATGTCAATTTTTTATTGAAAAATTTATTCATTCATGAATTCAGAATGGTTAGTGTCTGGTTTATTTCTAAGTCCAGGATTTTTAATGGCTAGAGATGGTTGATGCTGCTTTGAATCAATTGTCATTTACAGCCTGACCAAGTTCTGTAATGCTTTCTTTTATCATGTTCATGTTGATCCATCCAGATTGATAGAAGAACATTTATAGCTTGTGCTGGTGAGCTGTGTCGAGCTGATGTTCTGCTAAATGCATACGGCAAGATGCTGCGTGAGCAATGTGACAAGCTTGCTCCTGGCATTGGCACAATTATCAAGGATCACGCGAAGTATGCAAATGTTATGGTGATGATTCTGACCCCTCAAATGATGGTAAAATGGTTACCCTCCAAGGTAGTTGATGAATTCATATCTGTATAAATTAACATTCGCAACCAAAAAATATTTATGAAATATATAGATAAAACAAATAAATGTGTTTTTTTATGGATTGACACAGTGTTTTCCAGCTGATGTGGTACGAAAGATAGAGGAGGCAGATGCTGCGGCAGATGATGCACGGGAAAAAGTTGATTGCTCACTATATTATTCCATAAATCGCAAGGCCGATAAACTTGAAGAACTCTCTAGACTTAAAGCAGGAGCGCTCCGTAAACTCAAGTCTTTGGTTTGTGATTGTTCTGGAGGGCAAAAGAGGAGCCTCACAGAAGTAGATGATGGCGTTCTTGGGAAGAAGAAAGTGAAGGGGACACCACGGCTCATCGGTGGAGCCAAAGCCAAGATGAGGTCTCTGCGGCAGCGAGCACCGCGCCACTGCCGATGATGCTGCTGATCGAGTGCATGCAGGCAAGGCAACCGCGGAGGGGAATCAGGATTCAATCACATGCATGTTCCTTGCTGTTTTCCATTCTTTCTTTCTTTTTTTTATGAAATGATGAGCTGAATCCTGAATGGAATAAAAGCTTCTGGACATGGCTTGATTTCTTCTTGGCAGTGGAGTCGTTTTATCCCCAATATATGCATGTTCTTGTTAAGCTATTATCATAGTGTTGGCTGTTCTCTATCCTATCCTTCTCCATGTAGGTGTTGGAACGGACATTTTTAGTTTATACGGGTGAAGGTGTGAGGTGAGTGAACCCGGTGAGCTGTAAGCCTGCAATGACTCCAATGATCGGGACATTTGATTTGATTATTTGTCACTTTTAAGATGTGCCAATTAATGATTTACCACTTTCTGTCTATGACATGTAGGCTCCCATCGCACTCACGCACCTCTCCTCGTCGACTCATTTCTCACGCGCGGCATTGTATCGCATCATGATTAACGACGCGAGTCGCGAGTTAGGCAAAGCGAGTACGCGACACGGCGACGGCTTCATTGACGGGCGACTCCGCGAGCGCCGGCCGCCGACTCGCCGAGCGCCGCACGGCCGCCCCGCTGCTACGCCGCATGCTGAGTGCCGCCACCTCTCGCTGCCGCTGCACGCATCGCATTCGCAACGGATGAGTGAGGACCAACCACGCGACGGCCGACGGCTTAACTGACGCTGCCTACTCCAACCGCCGCCGGCCCGCCCTGCCGCCGCCCGCAGCCAGCCGCTGTCTGCGCCGCGCCACCACGTGCCCGGTGCCCGGCCGGCCTGCGTGGCTGCGAGTGCGCGCGTCTCCGACTCTCTCCGTTCTGTTCCGCAAGACCGCGACGGCCGACGGGATGACTTTGATTTTTCAATTTTAGGTTTTTTACCCTTTTCAATTTTCAGTTTTAAACTAGTCATATAGTCGCGCTATGCGCGACTTTTGATCCTGTTTAAGAACTTTTATATATGGTCTATTAGTTTACCTTAACCCTTAATAAGATTTTAATATAAGTTAATTTGTTTACAAAGTATATATACTTGGCTAGGACAATAGATAACAGAAACCTCCAAAAATTTCCATATGTTTAGCTCATTTGTGATTTTTTTTAATACATACACTTTTTCGATCTAATGACCATTATTTATCCGAACTCTTTATCCGACGGCTAATATATTTTTAATGATGTGGCACATCCTTGTGCAAGAAAGCTTGCTACTTTCACTATATAAGATTTTAACTTTTGTGCAATGAGCATTGTGATATTAGTACTATATTGTAGATTACTGGTTGTTAAAAATAAAGAAAGATGGAGATATTGCGTAGACCCGATAAGAAGAAGCTAGAAGAAGTATGGTAATCTTCTTCAAACTTTTTCGTCCATATAAGTCAAAATTTTACTTAATTACTAATTTTATGTATTTTAAGATGTCTTATTTATCATGGTACACTTTTGGTTTATTTCATTATCTATACTTGTATTATATATTAGCATCATTAGATCTACGGTGTTTAAAAAAAATTTAAGTTGGACCATCAATATCCTAAATTCTAGATACACCGTTAGCCGCAGCATGAACTTGGATCGGCTGTGGCAAGCAGCAACAGCGATGATTCCCTTGAGGTTGACGAAGAGCATCTCATTCTTTGGGAGGCTGCGATGTCACTGGCTCCAGGTCGGCCCATCACCGGTAGACTGTGGTGCCAGAGGAAAGAGAAAACAAGGCTGCGGATGAGGAGCGAGGAAATAAAGATGCGATGTGCCGGTTGCTTGCACTACTCTCTAGCTCCCGATGCAACCCATGAAAGAAAAGCCCGATCCAAATAGTACCTAGCCTAGCTCACCTCCTAGAGCAAGTTTAATAGTAGGCTATAAACAAACTATAAACTTATGTGGAGAAAAAAAAATTAAAAAATAAAGAGGATTGGTCTCATGCAAGAGCTAGCTATTCACATATTTTAAGATTAAAAACATTAAATACATAGGTGAGATTGGTATGTCTATCTGACGTGGCATAGTTGGTTGTTGCAACCTTCTTCAAACCTTTCAGTTTGAATTGGCCTATGATGTCGCACGTTCGCACGACTTTAACCATCATGTTATATGTGTATATGAGCATGTTATTTAAATTGGCATAAGTAAACAAAGTTTCATTTTGTTAAGTATGTGCTTGGGAGAAGTGTAATGGATCAGTAATGACCTGAAAGCAACAGGTATAGATGAAACACTAGTTCTTAAGCCCCACCTATCACTCTCTCCTTCCCAAATTGATCATCACATTAGATTTTTGAGGTTTTCCCAAAATAATCATCACCTAACAAAGTATTTCTTTGTTTATTTGTGTAAAGAGTAAATGTGCATGGAGCAACGCCCTGCATGCATGCAACCAATAAATATTAATTTTAATTGGCTCAACTCATGCAACATTTAAAGTGTGAATTAATTTTTGTTGAAAATGAAACGATAGAGCACCTTATTGGATACGAATTAATTTCAATATTGGGCTTTGTGCTCTTTAGAGATGATCAAAATAAGATGGAGGGAGTAGCTTTTACGCTAAAGAGGTGAACCAGGGTACAACATTAAAATCATAGAAAATTTTATTAGATGTTTATGTGATAACAAACTTTGTGATATTAACGTTATAGTGATAATTTAGAATTAGTAGGTTGTAAGGATTATCTATAGATAACATATGAGCCTATAAGCCAAGAGTCCATTTATAAATAATTTTGAAGGATTATTTATAAAATAACTTTTACTGAGTATGCATAGTGCAAATTATATCACATGCCATAAACCAGCCAACGCCCCCACTCTCTTTCAATACTGCTTTTCTTTCTTTTCCCTTTCTCTCGCGTTCCGCATTGCTGGAAAGCTTCGAAAGTTCTTCGTCCTTTCCTTTCCTCTATAATCAATGGTTCAACTCTCTTCTCTCTATTTTATTTTTTTGTCGATCCAATGGCTATTGTTCATCTGATGATGTGGCTCATCCTAATAGCATTTTAAAATTTACTTTTCACTAGGTAAGATGTGTGAAACACATGCACACGGCGAGCAACACATACGGCTGTATCGTTTTATCATTTCCTGGTGGCTTCCAATCCCATATGATTCGAACATCATGAGCAAATATCACATATTTATGCAGTGCAAGAAGAAAGGACATTTTTTTTACTGGACTACTGCAAAAGGGAAAATGAAATAGGATAATAAGATGGATACACCACACTCGGGCACTCACCTAAGCATGACCACCATCTCTTCTAGCTTATTTCATCTCATAGATGGTGGTGTATATATAAGCAAGTTGGAAGGAGTTGCACAAACAAAACTTATAAAGGAATCGGATTTACTAAATTTAAGTCGCTATAAAATCTCCTTGATCACAATCAGTTTCTCAGCTGTTTGATTTCGTTCGCTTCGGCTTTTGTTTCTGTAATAGCACGTTACCTGCACCGTCCAATCTTTTTTTTTTTTATCAAGTATACTGTCCAACCTCGATATCGCTGATTGCATACTCCCTCAGCTCAAAAAAATTCAACCTACTGTACAACGAATATGAGCATACGTTGTCCAGATATGTCGTACTAGGAGGGGTCACATTGTCTAGATTTATTGTACTAGGAGAAGGAGGGGTCACATCTCCTTGTAGGTTGCATTTTTAGATGGAGGGAGTACGTGAGAGAGATCGGGTTATTTCCACTTGGCCATCATGATGAGAGTTGGATCTGACACATCCAGTTTGGGTCATAATTGTCCGATCATTAGAATAGCAGTTGCTTGTATTCTGGACGTAGAGTATGTTCAGATTCGTTGTACTACTATGTATCACATCGTAGTACGAGGTTGAGTTTTTTTTGGACAGAGGAAGTAATGACCATAAGTGACAGGTGACTTTTCCCACCAATACGCCAGCTCATCCACTCCAAGCGACTTAAACCGACACCGATTGGTTAATTATTAGTATCAATGTTCTTATAAATTAATACTGATGGTACGTGGAACAATCAGTGCCGGTTGTTTCACTACTGGAGAAACCATCTTCACTCCCAATTCGTAACTCCCTTCAATTCCGAGTATACAACCGGGACGCCTAATCCAGGACTAAAGATACTCATCTTTAGTCCCGGTTTTAGTCGACTAAAATTCTTATTTTTTTTTCATTGTTTTTTTTGTTTGCATATTGATTTCACACCAAACTCAATTTGACATCGCAAATCATCAAATCACAAATTCAAACATACTCAAATTGACATCACAAATTCACAGATCATATTGAAATAAAAAATTTACAGATCAAATGTTACATCACAACACAAATTCACAAAAACCTCACAAATCAAATCGCCACCACCCACCACCGAATCGTGCCCGCCACCGCCGACGCCCGCGGCCTGCCTCCTCCCGCCTCCGCCCGCCGCCGCCGACGAGGCTCCGCCTCCGCCAGCCGCCGCTGACGCGGCCTGCCTCCTCCCGCCGACGCGCCTCCGCCCGCCGCCGCCGACCTGGCTCTGCCCGCCACCAACCGCCAAAGACGCCCGTGGCCTGCCTCCTCCCACCGATGCGGCTCCGTCGACGCGGCTCCGACGACGTCGCTAGCCCCCAACTGCTGCCTGCCTTCGCCCGACGCTGCCGACGCGGCTCCGCCCGCCGTCTGCCGCTGCCTGCCTCCGCCCGACGCCACTGACGCGGCTTCGCCAGCCACCGCCCGCTGACGGAGAGGGCCGGTAAGGGGAGGAGGGATCTGAGGAGAGGGGGGGGAGGTCGCCTCGGAGAGGGCCGGGAAGGGGAGGCGGCTGGGATCGAGGGGAGGAGAGGAGTGGAGGACGAGGATGAAGAGATAAAGACTAAGGACGGGGAGCGTAAGGAGATAAGGACAAAAGGAGAAGAGGAGGTGCGTGTGGGAGCGGTTTTTTTTTCAATCTTTGATACGGTTGGTATAAACAACCGGGACTAAAAATAGTGGAGGGTCTGACACGGCCTGACAACGTGTTGAACCAGGACTAAAAATAATCTTTAGTCCAGATTGATAACACCAACCTGACTAAAGATCATAAAGTGTCGTGCCTCTTTTGAACCAGGGCTAAAAATAATTTTAGTCTTGGTTCCTATTCAAACGGGATTATTGTGAATTTTACACCACCCATGAAAGATCAGTTTTCAGTAGTGTTTATATGATCCGACACTGGTATCTTCTCATCAATGCTAGTGCGAGTGTTTTATAGGATGAAAAATCATTATCAGTGGTAGGTTTTGTCGAACCGATACTGATGTGTTGTTTCGAAGTAGTGATTTGCTGTCAAATTCATGCTTTGTGGTACACTCAGATGTTGAAATCCGCCCAGTAAATGGTATTTACCATCACGGTAGGGAGACCAATTTCTGGAGGCAGAAAAATGGTGGAACATTCCAAATCAATGGCGGTTCCTCGGCAGCTATCACAGTAAATTGTTTCATATACACTGTCAAAAACTTTTTCATGTAAGTATGCATACTCATTCGAAAATGCTATACATACCACTTAAGTGTCCGACCGGCGTACGACTGCGTATTACACGACGTCAAGAGCTGTGCTGCTGGTGCTATTCCGACTTACGCCGTTAAGTATTGTGCTGCTCTGCCGTTCCGTCATACACCGGTCGGATAGAGCAGTAGTACATATAGCAGTGTTCATACTCATTACACGTGTACATCACATCCTAATCAACATCAACTTCGTAAAATCAACATTGCCAAGTTATTTTGGTCCTCGTTCTCACAAATAGACAAGTTTATATACTAAAACGAGTATTTTATAAGTTTATATACTAAATTACACACAATTAACAAGTTTATGTACTACCAATGCAATTTACTCCTTTTGTTTTATATACTATTCTCTGCTGGGTAGTCAGACTGAGCTAAAAATCAAACAGGCGTAAATCAATTCTCCGCTGGACGAATTTCTTAAAGATTCTAACAAGACAAAATGAGGTGGCTTGTGTACCCATCTTTGGTGCATAATTATATGTGTTGATTTTTTCTTGCGGGGAAATTATGTCTTGTTTAATATACTTTAATTGAAAATTTACTTTAACGTCCAATACTTTTAGATAATTTATCAACCCATAGGCATGGTTCTGGTATATGTATCGTATAATTCTTCTTCACATAGTTTAACAAATCCGCTCAATTCCTCTTGAATTTGGCCATTTTACACATAACACAATGCAGCCACACATACTTACTTGAAAGGTGAGGATGAAATCATGTTGCATGGGCATGATATATCAATCTGCAACTAATTAAGGATTTAATGCCGAGGAACTAATCGATATGGTGAACTCATGATTTGGGTGGAATATTGTTTATTAACATTTCACTGCGCCTTCCAATCCAATTAGTATAGTTCTTTTTTACTTGATTACATGCACGCGACAAGCAACTTAATACATTACAAGAGGAAGAAAACATGATAACGGATTGGATTAATTTAGCATGCTCAGGCCAAGCAGATGCATCAAGCATTCAAGCTCTTTCCCTAGCTAATGAGAGGAAAATGTTATGTGTTTCACCATGTGTATATGCTCAGCTGCTGGGTAGTAGAATCCTATCAGCCCAGAATCCATGTGCTGAAGAGTATGGATGGAGAGGAAGATGCCTTCATTCTCCCAGCCGGCGTTTTTTCAATCTGTATCATCACTACAGCAATGAACTAGCGCAAGCCACTGTTCACTCATGAGTTGTTCACCCCACAAGGAGACTTGATCTTAAATACTAAGATGTGCGACATGTGGCTAAATCGCTTTATCATTTCCTGTTGGCTCCCAATCCAATATTGGTCAGACTTCGTGGTCGAGCATCATGTACATATGCATTATATTGCAAGAAGAAAAGGAAAATCATTTAGAGGATTTCAGCAAGGGGAAATGAAATAGGATAATCAGATGGAAACGACTCTCAGGCACTTAGTAGCATGGCCATCAACTCTTGTCTAGTTTACTCTCGGGAAATGGACCTCTTGCCATCATGTTATTTCATCTCATAGATGGTGTGTGTGTGTGTGTGAGAGAGAGAGAGTTGGAAGGAGATGCACAAACAAAAATTGATATTAAAAGAATTAAATGAGATTATTGGTTTTTGAGGCCCACTGAAATAAATGTTTAGCTGCCACCACTTACACTGCTTGTAAGAGTGGACTATAAAAAAGACCTGTTTCTGTTTGGTGGTGTCACGAATTTGTTTGAAGGATCGTAGTTGTATCACTGCGTTGGGCATGTTCCATCAGAGAGTTAAACAGGAGCATTCTTCATCCAGCAAAGGATCAATAAAATGACTGACACCTAAATTTACTCCAAGTTCTTCCTTTCTGTTATCATCTCTGCTAATATTACCGGGCTCTCAAATCGTCCCGCGAGTATCAAGCCATGGTTCATCATCACGATTCATCCATCTGTTAATCAGTAGTGGTAGAATGTGAAGAAAACAAATTATGTAGCACGATTTGTTCTCAAGTTCATGCTTTGTGGATCATCCAGATTTGAAATCAGCCCAGTAAAAAGGTATTAATCATCAGGGTAGGGAGACTAATTGCTGTAGACAGAAAAATGGTGGAGCATTTCAAATGAATGCGATTCCTTGGCAGCCATCACAGTAAACTGTCGCATACAATTCTCTGCTGTGTAGTCAGACAGCTAAAAATAAAACAGGCCATGAAAAGAGAACGGCGGAAATCATGCCAACACCCAAAAATATAACATGTACAGAATCTCTATTGACAAATGAGACTGAACATGTACATTGGCATTACCATCTCAGTCAATCATCAGAATGTACAGAATCTACTCAGTGAATATAAAAGCCACTAGGTTAACAAAACATCCGTGCACACTTGTGTGCAATGCAACTAATCGCCAAATCTGCATGCGGGCAGTGAAATCCCTATTACACCCGTCAGCCAGGCTTCAGATTTCCTGCAAAGAAGCACTACTGAGGATTCATTTACAAAATTTTGAAAGAACAGATAAACAACTAACTTTTGGGAAGCTACCCTATATGATGCCACCGACATAATGTCACGCAACTGTTGATGTGCCCTTATCTTTACCACTTCACACTAAACAAGCAATGCACACCAAATATGGTCCACAGTCTACACTCGAGATTGCTACCCGGTGATCGATCAATCCCCTCCCTCCACCTGGTTTCCTTTTTTGGCACCGCATTACTTTCCTATTTTAGTAAATTTATGCACCTAAAATTTGTACACCTCAAGTTTATAAATCAAAAGTTTATATATCCTATTCAAATTTGAATTTGAATTCAAATATTTTTTATACATAGTATTTCTATATATCTAAAGTTTATACACCTAAAGTTTATAGACCCAAAGTTTATAAGACAAAAGTTTACATACCCGATTCAAATTTGAATTTGAATTCAAATATTTTTATATATAGTATTTCTATACATCTAAAGTTTATACACCTAAAGTTTATAGACCCAAAGTTTATAAGTCAAAAGTTTACATACCCGGTTCAAATTTGAATTTGAATTTAAATATTAGTTTATAGACGCAAAGTTTATAAGTCAAAAGTTTACATACCCGTTTCAATTTTGAATTTGAATTCAATTTTTTATATATAGTATTTCTATACATAAATTTTTTCAACTGTGTTTTTTATTTTTACAAAATTTATGGTGTAGTAGGAAGAGAAGGAGAGGAGGAAGAAACAGAGTAGTGTATAGGGGGGATGGGGGGTGATCGCCTGGGGCGGTCACCCGCCCATTAGCCGCCCCCGTCTACACTGCAACATCCAAGACAGTCTATTCTATGTCAGAGAAAAGAGACAGACCAAACCACCGGTCAAACCAAAAACAAATACAGATCCAGTGACTTCTTCAGCTTGGCCAGTTCAGGAAGGTCCCCAGCAGCCCAGCTCCAGCACTAAGTCATCCATCCCCACCTTCAGTGACAGCAGCTGTGTGCCTTGGTCTGGCGTTACCTCAGGGCTCCCATGAGAAATGATGGTCTCGGGCCATGCTCCAGAGTGACACCAAGGAACACAGACGTATGCTTGATCATTAAAAGCAGCATACTTTGCTTAGGTTGTCTTTGCATCAGATCTAGAGGTCTACCTTTGATTTCTCAAATCATGCACATGAATCATGAAATCGATTTGCTCATTTGTTGTGATGTTTTCAGATACTTCTTGCTGCTGTATTTTGATTTCTTGTTGTGGTTCATTCATGCATCTGTCTTTTAAATTTAGTTCCCCAAATCGATTGCAGTATATGGCTGCAAATTACATGTTTTTCAAAATGAAAAAAAAGAGAGAAATTTATTCAGCTGGGACCTGGGATCACACATCCGACTTCTCACAGTAAGTTCTACATAGTACATACTCCTACTGTTGTGCGTGTTGCAGTGCAACCTAGCCAAAGTTATTGATGCAGCATAGCGGATGGTCTGGCTTCTCCCCTCAAGTTTGCACAGGTGAGAAGAGGGATAAGGAGATGCAAAAGACAGGACTGGGATAAGAGAGAATAGAGGCTACTTTATATGTCAAAAAATGGCCATTTAATTTACAGTGCCCAACCACTAAGGAACAAGGCACAGACCAAATGGGACTATTTTTACCATGCTATGCTTTCCTGTGTTGCGTAAAGGACAGAGGGCATTCCTGTATTCTGTCATTGCATTACTGATTTCCTGTGCCTCTTATTCTGGTCTTGCCATTTTTATGTTCCAAATGACCTGTTATAACTATAGGAACTATTTTTAGGAAGAAATGAAGTAGCTAAATTATGCTCAAGAAACTACTTTAGTTAAGTTAAAAAGTATTGAGTGATTTAGGTGTGGTGACTACCATTGACATAGCTATGTTGTTATCTTCACCAATTATTCAGGAATTATTTTTTAAAACCTTCTTTATTTTTAATTTTAAAAATAAACCCTTCCAAAACTTATTTTCAAGATCTGAACCTTTTGGTCACGCCAAACAATACTTTCAGTAGGAAAAACAATACTGCCACGCCAGTTTGGCTGGCATGGTAGCATTATTTAGCATTGTCTTGCCACACCACCATAGTTGGCGTGGTAGAATAAAACTATCACGCCCGCTGTGGGTGGTGTCAGTGTTGTTTTGCGACGCCACCCTAGTTCGCGTGCCTAAAAGGTTCAGATTTTGGAAATAAGTTTTAGAAGGGTCTATTTTTAAATTTTAAAATTAAGAAAGTTCAGAAATAGAAAAAAAATATTCAGAGATTCATAGACAATTCCTAAATTTTTTGTTCGCGCACAACAAGAGAAAAAAAGCACGGCAAGGGTTGGGAGAATGTACCCCAAGTAACAATGGAATAGTTGAATCATAAGTTTTATTTGGTATTTTATCTTTCAGTTACACACTTTCAGTAGGTTCTAAACTTCTAACAATAAAAAAATTATAATACCAGAGCGATATTAGTACTGGTTTAAATCCTACTAATTGAATGTATTTTAAAGGAGTAACAATTTATCAGATTTATTACCTTCTAATGCACTTCAACTGGATGTGATCATTAATGAGAACACCATTAGAAGTGACACCCATGTTGCAAGAATTAATGCTCGCTGCATGCTTTACTTTTCTGCACATCCATAAAATTCAGTCTATTAGATCAATTACATCAACATGGTACACAGTAAACGGTCTAATAAATTTACTTTGGGAAGCAGTGAAAACTTATTGAGCTTTGCCTACCTTATTTCAATTCAGGAGCAAATGGAGCAGGGCAAGGTGACACAGTGTGGTCAGGCAAATCATTTATGAACTCATTAGCAGCCTGGAGACAACCATGCAACAATTTCTTCTCCAATCTTACAAGCCTAGTAGCGACTTCCTTTTTTGGTTCCAAATTGCCATCTGCCAACTGCCCAATACCAGAGAAATGAAATGCTCTTCATTACATTACGTATCAGAGATTTTACAAAAAAACATACACATAGTGCTTTGCAACTCGTTACCATAGCATCATCCTCATCCAAAGTTGTTGGATAATCAGCCAATCGTGACTCCAAGTATCCAACAAGTTGGTCAAGTACTGCTCGCTCTGTGCATGGACTGACCTATAATCATAGTTGGAAACATGTCACAATTTACACAGTGTTATGCATAACACTACTATTACCACATAGTCTATTTAGAAACATTGCTCAACTTCCATAAAAACTCAATGGAAACCCTACATGCTACTGTGGGATATTTGCATGGCAAAATATTGCACTTTAAATGTATGATGGATTTGCTTTGTAGCAAGCCGGTTTAGTTTTGAACAATCTGCACCTTAGATCAACCCGACTAAAAATAAATAATGGGTTAGATGAACTTATAACTTGAATGAAATCCTAAAAACCTGGAATGACAAATGTGATGGCCTAAAAGAAAGCTTCAAATGTAAAGGCATTTTCCAAATTATCTACTTGTGAAATGTTCTCTCTTCCTAAATGTTCAACCAGATGTAATTATTGCATTTCACATTACACAAGATCTTCAGATCAAATGCCTGTTTGTCTAGCTTCAATTTGTTACAAACATAGTAATGACTAATGACACTAGATCAATACTTCTGGGTCTTCAAGGCTTGAAGCAATATTTAAAGGCAGAAGCCCCATAAAAACTGAGCCCATTGGAAAGTGCTTTTGGAGTCTTGTAAAGAAAAAAGGCAGAAACTATAAACTGGCTAACTGCGCAAGCATAATGACCCCAAAAATGTAATAAATAAAACAACAATGTACGACACTGTCACCTTGCCCTGCTCCATTTTATCTCATATGTGTAATTAAAAATTCTAACCGTAACTGAAAATTCTAATAGTAAGGCCAATTACGGGCAAGTAGACTTACTGGACATGTATCACCTTCTGAAGAAAGTATGGATTGCATTTCATCTGGATCTGAAATGTATCCTAGCCTCAAATAGGGCAGCATTTCTGCAATTGTTTCCTTCTCTTTACCCACACAGACCTAATGCACCTAAGGCATGTCAATATACAACATTTGTAGTTGCATTCCAAATGGAAAAGAAAAAGGAAATCATAGTTCCCACATGGAAATTTTGGATAGCCAGCTTCCCATTTCTTTGAGCAACCATTCTCTTCTCTTGGAACTGAGGATCTTCTATGTTTAGGGATGCCTGTAACAATGATTCAGTATTGCTTACACAAATCCAATAAGAAGATGAATGTAGAACAATAGCAAAACAAATTCCACCTCAATCACTATACGATCATATGGATTATCTTCGTCAATAAAACCGTAGTTGAGGAGCAATCTAGAGTTAGGCTGTGGCCCACACCTGTACAATTTGCATAGCTTGACGTTACAGTGGAGATGCACAAACAAAAGAAATGAAATATGCAAACAGTAAATAAGCACTGAAGTTGCCAAATATGATGAGGTACAACAAGAATTTTAATGCATCTGAAGAAAATATTATACCAGACGATTATTGGTTCTCCCGCTTTGTATGGTCGATCCACAACCAACCGAACAGAATCACCAACAGCTGTCAGCATTGCTTTGCAGTTGCTCTTGTAGGTCAATAGTGGTGGGCCCAATGGAACTAGCGCAAATCTTCGAGCTAAACTAACTTTCTGTTCTTCAATGAAAAATAAAAATAACTTAGTGACGAGCAGGTTCAGTATTTATCCAGTAATAAAATAAAAGGCTGGCATGCTATGAACTGTTGATCCCAAACTGAAGTATTAAGCAAATAAAACATATGAAACAAAAAAAATACTTACAGAACAAATCTACATAATTTGAAGAAGCGAATTTCCAAATTTTTTGAATTTGACAGAAATACTGCGAGGCTTGTATAATCTATTATATGGGCAAGGTATTTAGCACTAAACTGTTCTGTTCATAAATGGTGTACACTCTAAGTAAATCTTAAACTTCAGTTCAACACCAGAGATAATTATTTAAACCAACCAACAACCAATCGGGGTAATATCTAATTTTTTTGATAAATGAAATCTCATTGCTCATTATGTTACCTGCAAATGGACCACGCAAGACTGTACTGCGACAAAAGCTTGCTTGAAGATCTCAAATGGAAAAGCCTCGGTAGGTATGTCAAAAGGATATTGCTGCATAACAGTTGAAATGAGAACAACAAGCAGCTAGTGCAACAGAATCCCAGAGACAGGAACATTTTGGAAGGTCAAAAGAAAGCACCTGAAACAATGAACCTGCCATGAACCACAGTGTGTCGAGCTCATTATACTCTCGCCTTATTCCCTCGTCTCTTGCAACAACTTCATCCTGAAATATTAGAAAATCTAAGTTGTATATTACTTGACACTGCATAAAATGTGCTCATAATATATTGACATATAGTGGATAGGAAAAAACACTAACCTTGATGGGGCTACCCTTCAGGTAGTTCAGTTCACTTTCGGTCCACAGAAGTGGAGATTCAACAGCTAATTGCCCCCTTCCTCGCTGGCGATCAAGCTCCTTAATGTAAGGATACCAAAATGAATCTTGTCCTTGCTTTTTCTCATACATGAGATACAAAGCCAAGCATGCCAGCTCAGATAATTTGTTTGTTGTTAGCAATTCAGCTGTATGGTTCAAAATATCAGCTGGTTACCATAGTACAAAAATGAAAACAAATACCATACATGAAAAGGACATATCAATTTCCATATTCTTCTTTTGGTGTTAGCGCAAGTGGACAGACATAAACCACAAATAAGTTTCACAGATCAGGTATTAGCAAACAAATATACAAGGACTGAAGAAATAATGCATGGAAGACCTATCTAACAGAAATATCATGCCAATGTAAACATATCCACAATTCCACATTAAACTATTTTTAACAAAGTTGTAAACATAGGGCTACTTTCTTATATTACTCTCATGCTAACATTGTTTGATGATTAATTTATTAAAAATTGTGACCTTACCTTTTATGACAAATGCAATAGTAAAGAAAATGCAATCTCGTGAAGAGACTGCTTAAAAAGAGAGAAAATTCGAATCAGCACCTAAGGTTGAAAGATGAAATTGCTATAAACCCATTGTTTAATTACAATGCACAACATTTCACACAAAGAGAGATTGGTAATACTTGATTATATCCTGAAGATACGCAAGCAAGATATGATTAGCTAAAGTTGCATATCAAACCGGCAGATTCAGACTCTTGAACCAGTTGAACACGGATTAAAAACATTCAAAAAGCATTCCTCAAAACACACACATATTAATATTGATGGTAACAATATCAAATCCAGTGCCCTACATGGTATTGAAAATTTGAAATAAATTGAAGTGAACAGATAGATGATTACTTAACAAAGTCAACTAATTCAACCTATATCTTACTTCTTACTAACAATCATGAATTCCTTGAAGTGAAGCTATAATTTACTGATTTCGGTGTACTTATAAGGTGGACATCAGATAAATTAAAACAGATTCTGCCATTTACACAAAATGCCCCCAACAGGAGGACTATTGCAGTGCTAAATTCAGGTCATACTGTGAAATGTGCATCCAGGAAACAAAAAAATCGCCATTTCCTCTCAACCCCAAAGCAACCAAACTACAGAATTCAACACTAGAATAGATCACGAGAGCACTCACCGACGGACTCGTCTCCGAGCACCCTCTCCAGCGTGACGACGAGCGACATGGGCACCTCGAACGCCACATCCCCAGCCTGCAACAGCCCACCACAGTCAAAGATCTCACACCATTTACCACCGGAATCAACCCCGAAATCCCCGCTTGCTAACGCACCTCGAGATCCTGCCCCGCGGCGACGTAGTGCAGCGGCAGGTCCTTGCCCTCCCGGAAGCAGGGGACGGGTCGGTCGAGGATGGCCACCTTCCCCGGCGGCAGCCCGTGCTCCCGCAGCCAGTCGGAGAACCCGTTGGCGGAGGCGGTGGAGGCGCACGCGGCGGCGGCGGCGGCGGCGGGGGACGACGAGGGGAGGAGGGTGTCGGCGTGGCAGGCGACGAGGCGGGGCCGGGCGGAGCGGAGGAGGCGCGGGCGAGGGCGGGGGCGGGGGCGGGGGAGGCGGCGCGGGGAGCAGGGGAGGAGGAGGCGGTGGTGGGAGGCGGCGGCGGGAGAAACGGAGGCGGAGGAGGCCATGGTGGTGGGTGGCGTGGGCGGTGGTTGGGGGAGAGAGGAGAAGGACGGCGGTGGAGGCGGAGCGCAGCGCAGGTGGTTGGTGTGGATGAGGGGAGGGCGTTGATTGGGCCAGGTCGGCGGATATTTTTTTTGGCTGATTGTTAGCAAATTGTTTCAACTTCTTTTAAAAAAAATTAAGAACATCGTCTCGGTCCCAAAATATAAGTTATTTTGACTGTACTAGTAAAATACACGTGCTTCGCTATAGATAAATTATTTCTTAGGCTAAGTATTGATTAGAAATTTTAATGATAATTAGGATGAATAAAAACCACTATTGCATATATAGTATACTCATGTTCTCGTAATACTCAACATGGGTGTGGATGCTCTGATGATCAAACGGTAACGAGGACTATGGTAGGATGTGTCCCACGATTAGACTCATCCATTGATGATGAAGGTTGGCAATAAAGAAAATCAGAACCGCAGAAACGCGACCAACAACATGGTCCTAATAGAGAGAGAAATGACAACGGCGACCTCCGATGGTGAACACGACTGGATGAATGCATCAAAACGCGCTCCCGGACGAGGGGGTTTCGTTTTCTTTGAACTTGCAGGAAGACGAGGACCCACTCTGAGCACCGAGGAGAGTGCTGCCGCGGCCGTCAAACTTTCCTCCAGCCGCCGCCTGGGCCTCTTCGCTGGCGTCGCCGGCTGGACAGCTAGGGGAGAGAATGACAAGCGGGTCCCACACTGTTTTTTCTCTTGTGTTGCCACTTTGGCATACCACATAGGCAAAGTGGCAAATAGTTAGAAGCCACCATCTAAGATGGGCAAAAAATATGAGCAAATGTAAGAAGGGTATTTGGATAATTGAAAAACCTAAATGTGACAAATAGTTAAATTCCCCGTTTAATACATGTAGAAAAGTCAGTTTTACCCTTCAATATGTGTGGAATATGTAGAAATTTATGGACTATATCGATGTAAGTATAGAAATTTGTTTTGTGACCATAATATTGATAAGTTTGTTGTACATAAAAATTTTAATATATATTAAAAAAGTACGTGCAGCATTTTATAAACGATAAACATAGCTTTGGAAAGCATTTCTATATAATATATACAACTGGGAAAAGAAAATATTGAACTACCATAAAAATGCTACATATACTGTTTTAATAAGTAAATAAATATTAATTTTTATGTCATTATGTAAAAATAAACTTTGCCATGAATAATATCTTGTACAACAAAATCATGAATATAGTAGTTTTATGTAACAAAATTATACTCCCTCTTTCCCATATTGATCATCATATAAGTTTATGCACTAAGACCAAGAATAATTTAAACCATATCAATCAAGACACCATGCACACATTCTCCCGCAATGCATGTATCGATTCAAACATCATCCCAATTACACCTTAGCATGCACACATTCTCTCATGCTGTATTAATTGTATTTCGATGAAATTCGTGTCCATGCGTTTATATGATGATCATTTTGAGAAATTTTGAATTCTATTATATGATGATCAATTTGAAAATAAGGGAGTAGTTTACAATTTTCATGTTTCCTTCATGTCTAAGGACAAAATGGTCCTTTTCAAGGGAATTAAACAGTCAACTAACGGAATGGGTATGAACAAGATCAAAAACAAAATTCAGGGGTATACGCGTTCCTCCATCCTAGGCATACTGGAAATATGACCTAGAACCATTAAGTGGCGGGCCCAAGCCTTAAACTTAACGCCGTGGTGACGAACTACCCTCGAGTAAACCCACCACGTGGCACAATACCGTTGTATTGGACACGCTTAGTCACCTAGACTACCGCCTCAGCTGTAACAGGAAGCTCCTCTGAGCTAACCACTAACTCATACACACCAGCCTACCAGAATGTAAGGCTAAATCATAAATAGATTACTAAGCTAGGATTATCTATAAATGGCCAAAGGGCCCGCCCGGCACAGCCCGGCCCAGGCACAGCTGGGCATGGCCCAGCAGCCATCGGGCCGGCACGGTCCGATAGGCACTTCGTTCCGGGCCGTGTCGGCCCATGGGCTGCACCACCTGCCCAGGCACGGCCCACCAGCTGTCGGGCCGTGCCGTGCCGGCCCGAAGGCATGGGTGGCCCATCGGGCTTTTTTTAAAATAAGTCTATTTTTCGTCCCTTCTCTTTGGGCTATTTCATATGTATAGCTAAAATAAGTCTATTTTCCGTCCCTCCTCTTTGGGCTGACATATGTATAGCTAAAATAAGTCTATTTTCCATCCCTCCTCTTTGGCTGACATATGTAGATAAAAGAAAGTCTATTTTAGATCCCTATACTTTCATCTATGGCATATAATATGTCTATTTTTACTCCCTTATTTTTTTGTGTATCGGACCTAGCTGCCGGCCCATCGTGCCGGGCCGGCCCAACGTGCCGGTGGAGGGGCCCAGGCACGGCCCGGTGGTCGGGCCGGGCCAGCACGGGCCCGACCTCCGTCGGGCTGTGCCGTGCTTGGGCCGGACCAAAATGTCGTGCCATGGGCCGGGCCGTCGGGCCTCGGGCCTTTTGGCCATCTATAGGACTATCCCATAACTAGCACATGTGGTTGTACTGTATACATAATGAACAGACATTGAGTAAAGTCCTTAAGTAGCTTGGGCACACTCTCCCCCTATCGGTATACAACTAATCAACACATGTATACCACTTGAGGCCCAAACTTAAAATTCATGGTTTTTCATCATTTTGTTTCTCAAATTCTCCATTTATTCATTTCTGTCCAGAAATTAGATAAAATCATTTTTCATGTTAATATGATCCCAAATGACAAGTAAAACCATACTAAGCATGGCTAAGCATCGTAGTATCATAGTGTCATTATAACTCATATATATAAAGATAAAGTCATGTTGTTTCTAGGGCTAAGAATGTAGGTTATGGATATATGTGGAGTTCAAGTGATAATGCAATCAATAGGTGTTATACTAACAAGTTTTACAAGGTTTTAGCGTATTAATGTACAATCGACATGCAGGATTTGCAAACATTTCCAATAACCTCCAAAACATAGGAGCAATGTATTCAAAGAGAGGGAGGTGGGACTTGCCTTGTTACTGGTAAAAGTCAGGGCCTAATTCACTTCTTCACCGTTATTGCGACAATCTATATAAATTACATGTTATGCGATTAAACACCGAAATATACGGAAAATCCAAAATGCTCTAAAATGCATGATTTGTGCACAGTGGGTAGGTGCTGGTTTAAAGTGAATTTAGGTGAAAGAATTTCCATTTTATCTCATTCCATTTGAGAGTTATGGATTTTAGAAGTTTTATCGGTATAGTATAGTATTTGCTTAGGTGCTGCTATGAAATGCTTTTGTAAGGTGATATTTATTATATTTGAGTTTTCTGGGGTGAATATATGAGTTCTCTAAGACCAACACATTTGGTTTCACAATTTTTAGAGTTTCTATGAATTTCTAATGTATTTTACAAGTTGTAACGGGTTGTAGGCATATGGTCCCTATAGTGTATGATATAGAGGTTCTAGGTCCATAACTTGTTCCATCTTGCCAGTGATGTACAAAATGAGTAATTGAGTTAACTAATTTAACTTTGGTCCATAATTTTAGAGTTTTTAGTATTTTACTACACGTTTTATAAATAGGGGCATGATCTATGTTAATTATTCACTATGCTAATCTAGAAGTAGTTTATGTATGAGCTAAGTGTGGAACTATGGTTTATCTGGTCTATTAAGTTTTAGTTGAATTTAGTTAGAGTGCATTTAAATACCACTACACCTATATAATGCCTAACCATTACTATGTGATTAGCTCTTAGGTTACCTATTAAGGTTTAGAGCTATAATCTGTATAGAAGGTGCCATATTTTATTTTAATATGTTGAAGTTCATTACTTGCCAGTTCTTTAAAAATTTGGTTCACTTCATTTGGATTAAAGATGAATTTTCTACAAATTTTACAAATTGAGATGTACACTAGGTTGTTTATTCTTTATATAAATATTTAAGGGCTATTGTTATAGAGTAAGAATATATTTTTATTTTACAACCTGGAAGTATATGTTTTGATGATTCTATAGGATCTGAGTTCACCCAAAAAGGAGTTAAGATGAATTCTATATGAATTTCTAAAGTTCAGCTTATCTAAATCTAGTCATTTTAAAGATATTAGTTTTAAGGCATTTGATGTAAAATATGTATATATTTTATTTTACTTTGTTTTTAGAGAATATGTTGGTGGATCTATAGAAATTAAGTTTGCACCAATTTGAGCTAAGATTAATTTTATATGCATTTTATAAGTTTGTGCATGCTTTATGTGTGACTTAAATTAGATGAGTTTTAGTGATAAATTTTCATACTGTGAGTACCACTTTTTATGTCATAAATTTTAAGTTCATATTTGCGTGAATCTACAGAAATTGGTTTCACCTAAATTGGAGTTAAGATGAATTAGTTATGCATTTTTGAAGTTTAAAGTAGATTTGAACAATTCAGCACTTGTTGAATAGCTGTTTTCATTAAGAGTCCTTCCTGTTTTTAATAATTACGAATAGGTCCTGCAACAGTACTATGTGTCATGTGCTTTTGAGGAAAAGACCCTACAGTTTGTTAAATTTACAAAGTGAAGTCCTGATTTCTTCTCCCATCGATCTAGCAGCAGAGCAGCCATGGCGGCACCTCTGCTCGCCGGCGCCGGCAACAAACGGTGACTCGTTTGGGGGCGCGACCAAAAGACGAAATGAAGAGCATGATATTGCGATTCCATTCCTCTACTTTCCTCGGTTAGTGGACATCGGAGGAGCGCCGCCGGCGGGTCCGAGCGGTGGAAGATCTCGGATGTGCGTGCATGTCGAGTTGGAGGCAGTTTCTAAGTGAATGGAGTGTATGCATGGGGTTCTTGGGTGTCCAGGATGCTCACCGAGCCTTGACCGCAGCTTGGAGAGGTCTGTACAGCGGTGGCAACGGAGAAGGTGACCCAGCGGTGGCGTCCTCCCGCGGTGAACTGTTAAGGCGCCTGTTGGAAGTAGTATGCAGAAGGAAGCTGATGGCGGGAGGGAAAGAAAACTTCGCGAGGCTAATGTTCGTTTGTCTGGGCCGGAATGGGCTCTGTAAGCGTGTGTTATTGTGTAGCCTATGTTTTGGCCTGTAATGGGAGGGTTGGTGAGGTGAGACCGGAAGAAAACTCTGTTTTTGGCTATCGATGATAAGAAAGAAATCGGCGGCGATTGGCGGCGGCGGCAACGGCAGCGGCAACGGCGGAAATTCGTTGGAATCCCCGTTGATCTATCCGTTGTTGAGTTCTTGTTCAGTTTTCTTGTTAGGTAGCTAACAATTGGTATCAGAGCCCTCGATTCCTTTCCTGGTTTCATTGATTCCCTTGGTTTGGCCGTGAAAATTCCATTATATAGGTGGGAATTCGCTGTTAATCAGTGTGATACCGCAAAAGCTTTTGGGGCTCCCTTGATCTGGTTGGCTGGATTCGGGGTGAAACCGGGAAAAATTTATCCTGGAGCGACCTAGGTATATCACGAAACAAGCGGCTCAAATCATGGCTCAAGAAGGGAAGCTCGATCTCTTGTTGAAGATGATGGAGGATGCAGAGAAGAAGAGGGAGGAGACAGGAGGAGTCCGATGCGTTGAATCTAGCGGAGCTACAGTCGTTGAAGGCGGCGGTGGAATCGCGCATACCCATGGTGGAACAGAAGGTGAGCGAGTTGGGGGGATCTGTTAGCGATTTGGCAAAGAGAGTGAACTCGATCCAGGCAGGGTTGGAGAAGTGCCAGCGGGATGTTCAACAGAAGGTGTTGTTCAAGACAGAAGGTAGCCAAGGACCCAGTCAGATGTTGAATGAAGATGATCTCAATGGTAATTCCCCAAATCCTTTCCTGTTTACTCCACAGGTAAATCGCCTTCCTCAGTTCACTTCTGCAAGCTCTTTCACTCTTGAAAATTCTAGTCATCAGCATATGGATACTGTGGTATGGCTAGCAACGGTGGTAATGTGCCCCCCATGTCTTGTCCTCAATTTGATGGTGAGAATACCCAGTTATGGCAAGATAATTGTGAAATTTACTTTGATGTGTATGGTGTGCATCCAGCCAATTGGGTTAAGGTGGCTTTGCTGAATTTCACTGGTAATGCTTCATTTTGGTTGCAATCGGTGCGGCACCAGATGGTGGGCATTTCGTGGATGGAGCTGTGTGACATGGTCTGTCGTAAGTTCACCAGAGATAGACAGGCAACCCTGATAAGGCAATGGATTCATGTGGGACAGACTGGCAGTGTAGTGTTAACAGTGAAATTTGGTAAGCCCGGAGTAATCATCGGCTTAGAGTCAGCATCGGCTTCGAAGTCCTAAGATTAGCCAATGAGAGTTGCCAAGTCGTTAGTTGTCGAATTCTTGCTATATTCGGTTAAGGAAATTGATCTACTAAAGGAAGCTTATCCAGAAGAGACCGAGTTCAAAGAGAATGCGGCATGGCAAGTTATCTATTAATTAAGAATAGTTTGTTAGTTTCCTTTTATCTTTAGGAAAGTGTGTTTTATAAGGACTTTATCTTTTCCTTTTATCTTTAAGAAAGTTTCTTTCTTGTCCGACAAGGACTTGTATCAACCCATGGGTATAAATATGTACACCCAGGGTCTATGTAATTTATCCTCACGATCAATACAATTCAGCGCATCGCCACCTTTTACCTTTTCTACTTTATTTTATTGTCCGGCGGGACTTGGCACCTGACGCGGGGCTACATCGGTGTTCGATCTCCGGCGAAAGGGTAATTCCAATGTTCCGTCGGCCCAGGCAATTGTAACGTTTACGTCGGCGTCGTTCAAGGCTGCATCAGTACATTCGACCTCTTGGATTGCTCTGGTTTGGATGATATATTTGCTTACCTATTTATCATGTCTCTGTTAATCTAGTCCTAGCATCTCAATTTAGCTCTATCGACTGTCTCTCGCTTTAGGGTTTCTGCCGGTATCGGCTAAATCGCCTTGCTAGATTAGATTAGCCTAGGCATCTACCACCCTGAAAATCAGTCAACGGCTTGATTGTCTAGATATTATGTTTCTTTTCATACTTAGTGCTGCATCAGTTAAGTTTGATCTACTAAGTCGTGCTTAGAACCATAATCTCTAACCTGCTTCTTAATTGCCAATAAGGGTTTCATCGGGGTTTCAGCCGGTGAGTTATATGGACGTTTCATCGGCTCATAAGGATTGCATATACATATAAGTAGGATTTAGCCGATGACAACAAAGATTGGTTTATACTGGATTATATTGTTATTTTATTACATCATCGTCAGCCGATTGCCTTTATATCATTATCTACATTGGACATATAGCCGATTGCTTAAACCCTATCGCTATCGGCTGGTATCGGCATCGGCTATTATCGGCATCGGCTGGAACTACTCCATCGGCTTGTCAGCCGATCGGCTGTTTTGATCTACTATTTGCATATCTTATCAGTTGCAGGATCAAACTGACTGGCACGCTCGCATCTCGTCAATATTTGGACCTGCACAGGAGCTAAGCAGATCTCCCAGGCCGGTGTGTTCGATTTTTTTCGTCAACATGTAGCTGAGTATGTTGAAAGGTTTGACAACTTAATGCACCACCTGCTTTCTTATGATAATGCTCTCACCCCTCCTTATTTTTTAACCAAGTTTGTGGATAGATTGAAAGATGAGATTAGAGGAGTGGTCATGATTCAGAAACCAGTGGATCTGGATGCTGCTTGCTCAGTGGCTATGCTTCAGGAGGAAATCTTGGATGGGAATAAGAAAATTTCTTTCAGGAAGGCTGAGGGTACTAGCTTCACCAAGGCTTTCACTAGACCAGTTCAAGGCACTGTATTTCAGAAGATTCCTGTGGCAACACCTGGAGAGGAAAAGAGAATCTTGGAGTCTGCCAGAACCACTCCCAAGGATGACAAGGTTTCTCAATTAAGGTCTTACAGAAGTTCTAAGGGGTTATGCTTTACCCGTGGTGAACGTTGGAGTAAGGACTATAAGTGTGCTCAGACCGTCCAGTTGCATGTGGTGGAGGAGTTAGAGGCATTTCAACTTGAGGAAGAAACAGACAGTTTGGAGACAATCCCTGAGTCTAACCCAGAGGAGAACAACCTCATGACCATCTCAGTTCATGCTTGGAATGGCACTGATTCAGCACATTCTCTTCGAGTTAAGGGATTAATACAAGGCACTGAACTTCTTATGCTCATTAACTCTGGGAGTACCCACTCATTTGTCGATGAACAGATGATTCACCATTTTCCAGGAGTGGTGTCCACAACTCCGCCAGTTAAGGTCAGGGTTGCTGATAAACAACTTCCTGACTGTGTTGGTGGCTTCAAGGTAGATGCTATCGATCCAATTTTAAGCTAATACCTCTAAATGGGTATGATGCCATATTAGGCATGGATTGGTTGGAAGGGCTGGGGGTCATGAAAATTGATTGGTTGCAGAAATGGTTAGAGTATCAAGAACATGGGGAAACTGTAAGAATTCAGGGGGTATTTAATAATGTGGCTGAATGTCAGATGATTTCTGGGGCTCAACTGAGAGGCTTGTGTAAGATGGGGGCTCTTATTTCGCCGTCGAGGTTGAGAGCAGTCGCCCCGGCGATCGCGAGCGAGCCATTTGGTTTTTTTTCTTCCGGTCGTTTGGTTTCCGCCACCGCCGCCGCCGTTGCCGCCGCAGCGTCGTGGGTGTGGTTTTGCTTTGCTGCAGCAGCTAGTGCTGTGTCGCCGTGCGGCTTGGGCATTGCGCTGCCCGAACACATCGCCTTCGTGGGCTAATGCCTTTTTTTTCTCCTCAGGTAGCAGTGACCAATCAAACAAGTAGAGATTCGGGTGGTGCTTTTCATTTACACGTCTGTTCTTCGCCCTGGATTTACATGTGTCAGCTTCTGTCTTCTATTGGGATGTTTGTTCTTTGTGATTCAGTTGCTTTTAGTGTGATTCCTGCACTAGCACTTGTGCTACCTTTCTGAAATTTTTCGACTTGATTGAGCACTGTGCATTGACGCGTCACTCTATTAGTATGTTAACCATGCATATCTTTCTGTGCTTTTTACCTTAGTTGGGGAAAAATGATTTATTCATCTTACACAAGTGGATGTTTTCGTTTGTTAGTGCTGATGTAAGAATAAAAATGTTGCTTTTGGCCTTGAGGTACCAAGAAATGCTTTCTTCTTCTTATTGTTAAACAGAGTTATTTCAGCTATGATTAATGATAATTCTCCTAACTATCCAGGTTTTCTCATTTTTTTGGAATTGTTTTCTGGCTATTTCGCTGCCTTACACGTCGCTAGTTTGCGTTGAAGCCTCCTCGTGCCCGCGGTTATAACTGGCTAATCACGGCTGTCCGGTTAATCTCCTGGATTAGCGCCGTGTGTTACACACGCGTGCTGGTTATTGTAAACGGCTTCTTCCGGTTAACTCCCTCTGTTCTCTCTTGTTAAGCCTTCAGTTTTCCTTCTATTTCAGTATGGCTCCTTTGTGCTTTCTGTCTGTGCCTTGTTGTTTTTTCGTTTAGTACTTGTCTTTCTTGATTATATAATGTGAAGAAGATAAAATTTTGTTTTCTGTGGGTTTTTTTTTGGAATACACAAATATGTTGGGGTATAGAGGCTAAAATTGATTATTATAGTGTCTTGTTTGTGCTGATCCATCTCTTTGCGTGTCAATCATGCGATCCCTTCTCTGTTTTGCGTGGGTGTGCTGGCGAGTTCTATTACTGTTAGTTGATTAGGTGTCACTGTGCATGTCTTTCTTTGCTGCATGCCTGTACACGTTCTCGTTCTTCCTGCTCCTTCTCTCATTTTATAAGTATGTATGAATGGCTTCTCGTGATAGTTACCCTAGTTGCAATGTTGTTGTTATTCTCTTAATGGTCTTTCCCATTCCTTTTCTTTTTTTTCTGTCCCCTTCATTTTATTTAGTTTAGTTCAGGTTCATGTTTTGTCATGGTCCTTTTTCATGTTTTTTTGTCAGGTTTTTGGTGTTGTTGCTGGTTTCATTGGTTCATGCCATCTACATCGGCTGCTAGAGCTCATCACAAGGCAGTGATTCGTCGTACGCCATCTTCATCACATCATGTGAACCTTCGTTCTTGCTTGGTAATTGCCTTTTTGTTCTTTGTTATATTTACCATTTCTTATCGTTTTGCTTTGATTTGTTTTTGTTCGTCGGGGGATATTTGTTTCTCATTGATTATATGTTTCCATCGTGCTTGTGTCATTTGATTTATCTATTTGGTTCTTTTGGAATAAAAAAAATGCATATTCTCCTATCTCTTTTTTTTTTGTTGTTCTATAATTTTTACCCTGTTTTATATTTATATTCGTTCCAATGATATGTTTCCTTGTTTTGTTTTTTATAGCTTCGTTCTTTCATAGGACATCTGCTGTTGGTAATCATCATCCTACTCTTCTTCTGTGTCACCGCCCGTGTTTGTTCCTCCTGCCATTTCGAGTGGTTAGTGCTTTCTTTTATGTTCTGACCACGTTTTCGGCTATGGTTGATTGTTTCTGTTATTTGGTCCAATTGCACGTGTCCACTTCTTTCTCTTTTTTTTACAGATTGCCTTTCAAATTCGTTCATACATTGCCTTAACTTTTTTTTCAGGTCTTTCTTGCTCCGATCGCACTTCAGACGAAGCTTTGGTCAAACGTAGAAAAAGCAGATAGAGCTAGCAAGACTAAACAGCACACAAACCACCACATCCAACTCAGCCTCAACAAACATACTGGATCATCTTCTACAGGTCCAAATACTTTACATACTAATTGCAATGCAATTCATCAATATTTTTTCCCATACTAACTGAAATACTTATCTACTTCTATTATTTCTACTTTTGTTTTACACAGCCAACCAAAAAGGACTGTCAAAGATATGTGCTACTACAACAAAAGTATAAAGCTATCAAGCGAACTAAAGAACTACGTGAAAGATATTGCAACATTCCCGCATCACTCAAGCAAATTCTAATTCTACTTGTTACTATCAACCAGACATTGATGAAGTAAGACAAGAGTGGAGAGATCTTTCGCTCACTACCATTCCACTCTTATGCAATATAAATGCCTAACATCCACTTTTAATAACAGTACTTCACAAAAGAATTCTCAGAAAAATACATTCAGCCACTCACCCAACGCAAGACAACAAAGGATCAAGTGCATACTGCAGGAAACACATCAACCACCATGGTTCTTCATAAGTCAACAAATGATCGGTACAATCTAAAAGCAGGATGGTCAAAGTTTGCAACGACCAATAAAATACAAGTGGGAATAATCTGCATTTTCCACTTCTACGAAACGAATCAGCTACAAGCAACAATACATATAACGTGAATGCATTGATCATGCGCTGCAGAAGAACCATCCTTGTACTATCATGAAAATACTTTATCAACACCTACTAGCTGCTCTAAGACAACCCCACTATGCTAAGTATTTATAACCTTTATATCCCTGCTATATGCTGCTTGTTTCTCTGTAAATGTTATGTTAAAGACATCATCTTCACCTACTGTTGTAGTGTAGTCGTTAAGAACAACCTTATCACTGTCATTGACGATTTTGTTTACTCATATACCCAATGAACGGTGCACCACCTTCTGTATAACTTGCTATGTTATATTATGTTGCTGATCATTTTATTACCTTCATAAACCTTAGTAATATGACACTTATATTCTTACAATCTAAGTTTCTTTGCACCATATCCACTCCATTAACTGAACTGATAATGCTATGACATTAACGTTTACACCCGGCAATCCAACTATCCACAGGCGGCGCGCCAGGGCGCGCCCATCCATCTAGTTTACATAGTACTTATAAACTATATGCATGTACACATCATGTAATCTATAGAAACAAAGGGTCCAAGAGCAATAGTGCCACTGACAAGACTTTAACCAACTCAAGAAAATAACAGGCACTAATGTTTCAAGTTTAGTAAGCATACTCCCTCTGTTCCATAATAGTTACTCCCTCTGTTTCACATTGTAAGTCATTCTAGCATCGCACACATTTATATAGATGTTATACATGTCTAGATTCATTAACATCTATATGAATGTAGACAATGCTAGAATGACTTATATTATGAAACGGAGGAAATAACGTTTTGGACAAAGATTGTAGTCAATCTTTTATAACTTTGACTATCAATAACTTTAAAAGTATTTAGTTTAAAAGAACTAGAATAACATATATGGATCTATCTTTCAAAGCTCTATAATAAAAGTAAACATGTATTTATTTAGGTCCCCATCATTTGGCTTATTTCCTAATAAGTCAAAACGGCTTATTAGGAAATAAAAATAAATTTGTAGATGAAACTTTTATAAATGTGTTCTTGGTGACTTAAAAGCCAATGTTGTAAAAGAAACTACGTTGAAAATATCTCAAAATCAATCTCAAAATTAAGTTTGAAAATTCAAAATCTGGCTTTTTCTTTAGCTAATTAGGCCATCCGATGGGAGCCTTATTGTATACTCCCTCCTTTCAAAATTCTAAGTCCTATTTCATTCTTTGGTTTTTCTAAAAGTTTAAGTCCTATTTGGAGTCAATATGTGCTATATTAAATTTTTTATTGGAATCCAATAAGTCATTTTAATACTTATTGGTTGCATTGGTTGCATGTTCATTGGTTGTGTTACACGATGAATGCGTTTACAACTTGATCCTGGTGAAAAAAGAAATAAGACTTTTTTGGAAGAAAGGAATACATTATATTTATAATAGAAAAACACAGACCGTGTCATTGTCCAAAACGTCAAAAATTATGAAACCGGAAGGAGTAAATGTTTATCATGCAATGACATTTCAGTTTCTAGGGAGGCCTAATGAAATGAATATACAACCGTGCTCACGGATTAAAAAATAAATTAATTAAGAAAATGGTAGGCACAATTATACCGGTTAGGCCTTAAGTTCTTAAATCCCAAAGTAGTGGTTATCTGTGCCATCGCCCACCAGTCGGCATGTACTAATCATTTTCCATCATCTAAAATAGTAACAATTCTGCATTTTCTTCTAAGCAAAGCTGTTGCCAAAACTTTTGCATTTTTCTTAACTTGTTGAATCTATGCTTTATATTCAGGTGTTGCAACTTGCTTCATAGTTATCACCAAGGAAGCAATATATACCATGGGGACCTCCCGTCCTGGCATAGTTGTTTTGAATGGAAAACAACAAAATTTATCCTGTCCTGAAAGTCACAATTCATTTTCATCCCCTTGAGAAAAAAGAACAGTCCTCTTCCTTAATTTTTTCCTCTCCTGAAAAATATTGTACCACCTCTAGGACCTGTTAGTTCTTGTTAGTTGATGTAACCACATCGCAGTGGTTAAAGGGACTACGGCATTCCTGCAAAAGCAACAAGATTCAAACCATCAATAGACAGCAAATGCTCAGGAACCAAAGTATGACTACCTTGTAGGAATAAGAAAACTGTATCAGTGGAGCATGGAACAATATTGTCATTATAACATTGAACTTGCCAAATTAAGCAGCACCAGCAACATAGAAGACCTTTCTGGAGTTTCTTTTCATTATTTGGGGAGCCCATATTATTCTGGAGTTTCTTTTCATTAGCTGGGGAGCCCATATTAGGGAAATAAAACAATTCTAGAGGGTAACGAAGCAAAAGAATATGCAAGCAAGCCAGCGTTGAACCCTCTTGCAGGCTGGCTTGCTTGCATTCCCAAGCGAGATAGCATGTAAAACATGAAAAATGCAACAAAGAGATTTACGACAACTGTAACAAAAGTTACTCTATCTATTTATAAATGTATCGTTATGGTATTCACAGTCAACTTTCTCAAAGTTTGGAAACTATCTCAATTCTCAACAAGCCATATGAAAATGGTACCAATAAATCTGCTTAAGAAATAGTTATCTTGTGATATTATCTTGTGTATATGCCCCTTGGAGAGTGCAGTTTCTAAAAGGTGTAAAAATTAACAAGACACTGCAGTTGATAACAACAAGAAATGCTGATTACTTAGTCCATCAGAATGATTTCCATCACCAGAGGAAAAAACCATAAATAGCCCAATAATTTTGATATGGAATTGATCCAACTTAAGAATCAGCCTGTCCAGACTGGTGGAAAATATAATTTTGTAGTTATATCATGCTCATGTAAACATACCTCAAAATGTTACCTTTGTTATTCTGAAAATCAGAATGATCTTTGATAAACTAAGTTCAAACTCAGTTTGAATATGATACCTCAAAATAGTTTCATCAGGACTATAGTATCAACCTAATCAACGTACACAAAAACATATACATATTTGTCACCCTAAAAACCTGAAACAAGGAAAGGTTGCATTGTGACATTCAATGATTTAAACAGACATGCCTTACTAGATGGCCAAGTGACTAAGAAGGCAAAAAGATTGAAGCTCTTTTGCAATGAGTTTCCAGGGCAACTAGAAGCAAAACAATTCTAGCAACTAATTTTGATTGTATTAATGAGAGATTCTGCTACATTACACATACAAGATAAATAAATGTTCCATGCTGGTAGTTATTTACCATCGTGGTGACAAGCCTGCTGATGTGCGCCGGGTTGCACATGAGCACAACACAGCACCGCACCGCACTTATCAGCAATGAGCCTCATCCATGTAAAATCCCGCTCTGGGTAAATATGAGAATCTTGGTGTAGAAATCTTTGCCCATTCCTTAAGCTTGTTAACATACCCAGTCTGTGGATTCACCATATACGACATCTCCATCTCAATGAATACAGAAGCGCTAGACAGCTTACCACTTGGTGTGCAGTATCGACAGCTTACATGACCACCAGAAGGCAGCTCAAGTCCCGTGGTGGTCTTTGGGGAGGAGACCTGTGTAAACAGCTAAAGAATGCAAAGGTACAAGTGTAGGATTGGATGTTGACCCCAAAGTTTACACAGGTGCAGGAGAAATATACTTCTGTCCATATATCTAAATCAACAAAATACAATTGTCCGGATATATGCAGATTAATCACAACTCATTTTTCTAAATCCTAACAAATCATGGAAATATTTTTTTCGATTGATCACCTGTCACAGATCTTTTAGGAGGTAACTTATAAATAAGTGAACAGTTTATAAGAGACATTGACTGATTTAAATAGCATTAGGAATTTAGGACGACAATAACACGTCATACCACTATGGATGCTTAACCAACAAGCTATAATTGACACATATTTAGATATGTATTTGATTCCAGAAACCTACTCCTAATAACACAAATGAATACATGAATATTCTCTATAACACTCCAAGCTAGTTGTCCAAAAGGTGAACTCCACCTTAATGCTCATCAAAAAAGGAACATGTTGGTTATATGTAGGTCCAGTCACCGCTCCCTTGCTTAAAATTTGTGGTCCCCCAGGGAACCTATATCCTAAATGCTATGTACAGCAGCTGCGAAGCAGTATGGATGGTGATAGACCCACACTTGAAAAAATGAATAAAATGAAACTTAAAGTTGAACTCATGAGATGATTTACTGTATGCCAAACAGGCATTTAACCAAACAATACTCAACATAAGTTCAGCCACCAAAAGCCAGAGTGTATTCAACGCCTCAGAACTCATCAACTCAAGCATCTGGAACTGATAGGAAATACTGAGACATGAATGCCCTGAATCTTATCTTGTACTCCTTCGGGGAAATTACAGTCGGAGATAGGTTCTTGGGAACAAAAAGTGATGTCTTCACCCAAGACTCCAATTGTTTGTCCCAGGTGTATTGCCTCAAATAATCTATAATTCCAAACACAAGTTCCTTCTTCTGTTTGTCCACTCCAACAAACAAGGAGTAATCCATGACATTCATGCGCTGCAAATAAAAGAAATGCAAATTGTGAACTTTAGAGCTATCATCATGTCGCCACAAAAGGACAAAAAAAGAAGAGCTAGCATCCTCAATATACTCTTATGAAGAAAAATAATACATATACACTAGCAGAAATCTGTTTCTGGCAATAGGTACACATACACTTAGAAACGCCGTGTCATTCCAAATAGCACGCTCCAAGAGGTTTTTGGTTTTGCCTTCAATGTAGATAGGCATAGCACGCATATCTTCAATGAAATTTTGATCCAACAGCACATTCTCAGGATTTTTTGAGTCAAGAACATATCGTGAGAAAAGAGCACCCTTCAGATCATATCTCCGTATTATATTACGTCCAAACAAAAGATTTTCCATAACCATGAAATTGGTCCTTGCCTCCTTGCCATTCCTGATTTCCTTAACCTGACATGGTTGTTAGAGAGAATTACAATATTAGTTATAAGTAGTTTTTTATTACATTCAACAGAAATGTTTGAAGTACTCAAAATTTTGGCAGACCTGATATATTCCCAGAATTTTGGCAAGGCAAGTAGGGTTAACTGAGGCCTGAGATACACCAAAATGCTTGAAGTACTCAAGGCCAAACTTCAAGAATGAGTCAAATTCAGTCTTCTTAATTTGTTTGATGATAAATCTGTCATCCATTGATTTCGAAAAAAAAGCCTTGCTCTTTCCACCTTGTGCATTCCATTCTTTACAACGGCTTATAGATGAAATATAGGCAATCTCTGATGGACAACAAATCTTCCGAAGATCGTAGAATTGTTTTGCATATATACACAGAACAGTGTATTTGCTCTTCAAAGTTAGCTTTTCATTATTCAAACAAAATTCAGGATGCAGATCTTTTAAGGCAGATAGAAAAGAATCATAAAATCCAGATGTTGATTCCTCGGATGATAACGATGACACATTTCTTGATAGGTTATGATCTTGTTCTAAAGAATCATTTGGAGATAAAATTGCAGATGGCACAGGAGTATCTCCGATCGAGTTGATTGGTGTTACTTTATCAATTTTTCTACCAGCAATAACTTCATCCTTTACAATTGCAGCTTCCGAATATATTCCTTGTTGCTCAGATATCAATAGTGCATAAGCAATCATACTAGATGCCTCTTCCTCAACAATGGACAAGATACTACCACCAGGGCCAACAATAAACTGTACCATGTCCATTTGGGATTTAAGCTGAACCAGTGATGAAAAGGTGGGGATGTATTTGTTGATGAGATGAAACTTGTCCAAAGAACCACCCTGAAGCTCTTTCTTGTACTCCTTTTCCAGGTGACTAAAACTACCCCAGACCCATATTCTGGCATCATTACTTAAGAAATCAAATAGGTTAAGGAATATATCAAAACACTTGCTTGGCTTGGCAACAGGATACATTTCATTACCTCTGGCTAGTTCTGGCAATTCATTATTCTTAACTGGTAAGTCATTTAATTTTTCTAAACAAAAACTGTCAGAGATATGTGCATATTTGTCGACTTCATATGATCCACCATCTTCACAATGATCTGGACTAACATGTGACCCAGGCTCTTGGATTACTGATTTCTCAGTTAGCTGCTCATTCTCCAAAATCATACCGCCAAATGAACTATCAAAAGAATGACAAGTATCGATACGTGCTTCCTGCCTTTCCATTCCAACGTTGGTAAGAGATAGTGTGTCCCCATGAACAGAAGTTATTTCAGAATTCTTTGGCTTGTTCTCTGGTGTTTTTATCTGGATAGTACTATCTAGAGATGCAGCGTTAGCTTTACAGTATTGAAGAATATGTTGCAACCGGACATCCCAAATGTAAATTCCAAGAAGAAGTAGCTGGTGTAGCCAGTTCAACCCAAGGATCTCGTGAGCACATGTCCCAGATTTTACAAGGAAGTCAAATGTCTTCGGATAAACCTCGTGTTGACAAGATATGTTAGCATATCAAAAGTAGATCCAAATCTTCTGGGAAGGAATAGGAGAACAAAATAGAAGTTGATATCAAGCTTACCCCAAATTCATATTTTTCTTGTGCAAGTATCCTATTGACTTCCAAAAATAATTCCTCATGTACTGAAACTTTGGTGTTTTCCCCCAAGGCTTGACCAGAGCCTCCTGATTTCAAGATTTGTATTTTATTTTCGGCTTCAGATAAGAGTAGCCTCCATTTTCGAAGTACCTTGAATAACCAAGTATATTAGGATTAAAATATGTAATTAGCTAAAAAGAGGATGTTTCAGAAAAAATTTTTGGAGAGACATACATTATTAAATTCAACTTCCCGGCATTCTTTTTTGTTTGGGTTATGAAACTCCAAAGTCAATGGTGGCTTAAAGGCAGAATATATTTCAACAGATGAGTATCTGAACATAGCAACTTTGGGTCCCATTCTGCAAGTCATGAAAAATGTAACTTTAGTGATGTCATTAGGAAAGACTTGTCCTTTAGGTAAGAGCATCTTGGAACGCACTTACCCAAAGAAGCGTAGGCAGTCCCTATGCAGCAAATGCCCACATGTTGATAGCTTCTTAGCAGCAGAATGTGTTGAGAAACTGAGTTCCAAGAACTTCCCAAATGACAGATTACGCGCAGAGGAAGAGATTATAACCCTCTGGGTGGGCTTACCATTGCATCTCAAACACCTAGTCCACATCCAAATTCTTCCTTGATCCTTACCAGAAAGAGTTACATCCAAGGGAAGGCTTTTCACAAGAACAGTTAGAGTGCCATTGTGGTGAGTGTAAGAGTACATGTGAGCTTCTGGGGGTTCACCACAAGATAAGCAGTTGTGTTTCTGCAAATAATATATTGTCAATTGAAACATCATAAGATAAAATAAGCATCTGCCAAATCAACAAGCAGTTAAGATGTATGACCTCATTAAGTAAACTATCTTGCAAATAACGACCAAGTGATGTATCAAAATACCCGTAGTAAGTTATGCGGGAAAGATGACTCTGCTCACAGATTGCTTGGTTTCTGATATGTTGGCTAGACATCGAAATCAATATGTTCTGAGAATCTAAAGAAGTCCTAGTCCCTGTAGATATTCCATCACTAATAGTTTCTAGACAATCTTTGCCATCCGCCCCATTCGTCTGCAGAACCCCATTGTTTGAAGGAGCTCCAGAGGTGGAACCGGCAAAGTCATCACATGATGCAAATTTGGCAAAATCTAACGACATATCGCCAATAAGATTTCTCGAGGGGTCAGGAACTGGCAATGATGAATATGACTGAATGTTGTTGCTGTCATCAAGTTTTCTGTCCGCGTGCTCTCTAGATGTTTCAATTTTGGAATCATGCATGCATACGGATTTCTCTGGATTAACAAAATCATCCTGATTAACATACTGTCCATCAGAAGCAAGAATGTTCAAAGCATGTTGTGTGGGGTCGCTATTTTGTGCAATATCAGAACAGAATTTGGAGGACGGAGCAGCAGTACAAGGAACAAGCAGCTGTCGATCAGTTTTCAAACAGTTGCCTTTCTCCATGGCATTTTTTCCCGTTGCAAATAACCTTTGATCAGCGAAGAATGAAGTTTCAAGGATCAAATGATAAGCTGCAAAAACAGTGAAATGAAGAACACGCTTAACTTTCTTCAGTTCTTCACTTGTTGATCCTTTTAGCAAAATCTACAAAATAGTTTTAAGCTGATTAGATTTTGTTTCAATTCATTAACACAAATGGTTTAGTACATCCAAGGTGTAACAATTCATATCTTATGCATTCGTGCATAACATATAAAGCCCCTAAAAGCAATTTGGGTGATATATAGCTATTAGCTAACATTGTCGCACAAATCAAAGTTATTTTTTCTTCAAAAAGAAATACTATAATCAATATCAATATGAGCAACTCAATCCTATCTATGAAACTTTGTCCCAATTTCTGTACTAATACATCTTTAGGATATAACTCAATGTTAAGCAGGTAACAAGGTGTGAAGCTCTAATGTCATGGGGGAAAAGTATATTTAAAAAGCTAATTGGTTTGTTCTATCAACATAATTTCACTAAATAACACAAACAAATGCAAGGTAAGATTCTAATTCAGAACCCCAACAATGAAGATTATATTATCTGATTCAATCAATTTCAGTCTAAATCATGATGTCAAGTCTGGAATAAGGAAATTCATTAGCTT
This sequence comes from Oryza glaberrima, assembly GCF_000147395.1. Classification (NCBI taxonomy): domain Eukaryota; kingdom Viridiplantae; phylum Streptophyta; class Magnoliopsida; order Poales; family Poaceae; genus Oryza; species Oryza glaberrima. The sequence goes on along the minus strand of NC_068337.1, from coordinate 6,650,798 downwards.
CAAAATTAATTAATATATTTTTGTTGATTCCAAATGGACAGGATTATATTTTATCATTATATATACCAGTTTGTCAAAAAAAAATGGCAGAAAAAAATATTTATCATAGAAGGCTAACCCATATAATGTAAATAATATACTGAAAGAATATACTAAATGCAGCTCAAGGGATCAGAGAAAGAACAACTCTGACCACCATGAGAAGATCAGTCCTACATAAAGAGAACAGATGACCTACAAACTAAAAACAAGATAGGAAAAGAACATACCGTGCATCCCAAAGGCTTTCGAAAACCTTCCAGAAATAACAAAGTTTTGGCTGATCTCTTTCCTCCTCCAGTTATATTATGCTCCTCAATAAACTTTTCAAAATGTAGAGACTCGCACTGTTTAATAAGGTTGGGTGTTGCAAGAACATTCTGCAACAAGAGAATTGGAGAACCAGTGCAACGAGCAATTCTTTCCAGCCGACGGATATTCATGTCACTAACTACAGTGACTCCTTGTTTATGAATATATTCATTTACATTTCGTGAGACTGCTTTCTCCACCAATATAGCATCAGGTTTGCATTTGGTAATTACGTCACTGAGAATTTTCTCCAAGTGATCGTTTTCCTGATCAATGACAATGAAAAGAAATTTGCATATCTTGTATCATATGACATAACTCTGTACATAATGTAAATATGCTACTAAGGGCATACATGCACACCTGTTTCATTGAATCCATTGACAATAGCCCTGCAGAAGAATGGCCAACAACACCCTGCAGAAGTAACAGTCTAGGATTCTTCATGTTGGCACGCATCTGCTTATGAGCAGCGCTCTTCTTAAAAACAAGGCCGTTGATGACTTCACTGTCAAAAAAAAAGATAGAAAAGGGAGCTAGTTAAGGCATGTGTACATGACTAAGCAAAGAAAAAAAGCAGAATGAGGAAGAATGTTGGTAAGTTACCTTTGCTCAATAGATCCTGAAGCTATGCATTTCACCTTAACATACATACAAGGATCCATTGCATTTCCAACATTGGCATCAGGCTTGACAAGTAATGCAGCATGCCATGATAGTGAAGCAACGATATCAAGCCAGTTCTTGTCAGCTTCTCCATCAGACAAAGAGAGCCCTTCAGCAGCTAAAAAACGACTAACAAGAATCTTGAATTGCCCATTCATAACTTCCGACATTGCTTTCTGCAATTGGTCTTCACAACTAGTCTTGTTTCTCTTTGCATCAAAGCTAATATTGAAACTTGACTGTACCCAACTATCATTGTTGTCACTATTATCATCGTTATTAGCAACAATATCAGTGTCATCGTCCTTATTGACTGGGTCTGGTGGTAACCAAATGTGAGGGTCTGTATCAAAACTGGGCATTACTAGCGGATAAAGGTTTTCACTGGATTCATTTCCTTTCTCAAACTCTGAACCTGAATTTGCATGCTGCTCAGCGCTTATTGTATTGTTGTAAACTATAGTACTAATTTCCTTCATATCATCAATTTGGTCCATAATTTGATCATTCAGTGGAGTCATTTCATTGTCAGCCATAGGAAGGCTAGTAATCTCTTCACCATCTAAGATATTGGATTGTTTGAGATCAATATCATCCAATGGTACACCATAACATGCTTCTATAAGTCCACCATTGGAAATGACATCTTGATGAGGATCCGTTACATTTGCATCTATAATAACATTGGATGGAACAGAATTTTCATTGGTAGCATCAAGATGTATCTCCAACTGCTGTTGACCAGATGAAATGTTCTGGTTTGTCGGAATGGAAATACTAGAATCATCGTCAACAACAGCAGCATGACTGATTTGACATTCTTCCACTTGTACAGAACCCACTGTTCTTTGCTCCATCGATTCATCAGAGAATAAGATGCCGGGATGAAGTTGGCCAGTATCTAAGACCTCAATTTCCTCTTCAGAGTCAGTTTCAACTAGGTAGTCATCTAGGAAATAAATGGCATAAAAAATATTAGTTATGCTAGCAAAAAAAATAGCAAATGATATCAATGACAGCATTTCATCTATAGGAGAACAGTGCAACAACACTCACTGAGGCTTGAAAAGCAACTGGCAAAGCTTGAACAAGAACTTTCTCGGCTAAAAAGAGGAGTGCCATAAGGAGTGTTGCAAGGGCTTATTTCCATGCTTGGACAACCAATCTCACCATCAATTATTGAAGATTTGTCAGCATGGCCACACATCTTATAGCAAGAAGTACTACAGATAAGGCCATCATCGACCCCATCCATTGTTGCATCTTCCGATTCACATGAATGGCACATTTTTCTCATGATATAAATTTTCTAGATTATTGAGTCACTCATTTGACAACCTGCAAACAAATACTCTCGAAATTATTATCTCTGCTGAACTCAAAACTTGATAGACTACTCGCAAATATTAAATACTTGTCAAAGCAGTACAAAATGTTGCAAAGTTAGAAAACAGGGTAACAAGAATCAGCGCATGATTGTCAAAGCTGGTGCTACGTTCTGAACTTATTGATTTATACTCTCTCAGAGCAGTGCACAATTGAACTCAGGAAGTTAAGCTAACTCATAATTGCATGCCAGAAGATTGTAGAACAGAATAGCAGATATCAAAGAGCAAGGCTTAGACAAACATGACACACTAGTTTGGGAATATAATATTACTCCAATATTATGAAGTAACAACTTCCACTGGAATGTAACTCCAATGCATAGTAAAACTATAAGCTCTCAAGGTGGCATGTAAAACGAATAAAAAATAAAAGAAATTAGGGGAACGCATTCAAAAGGTCACTAAGGACATATCAGAATAAGAGCTGGAATATACTGCAAGTTAACAGAAACAACCAAAACAAGCAATGAATGCAACAAAAAGATCACAACACTAAACTCAAAACATAAAACAAATCGCTAAATACTGTACTAGTAGAATGGTAATGGAACCAAAGTTTGTGAAACATTAAGGGCCTGCTTGGGAGTTTAGTTTTTTTTGTAAAGTAAAACACCTGTAAATTTGGATTACCCAAACATAACAGTGAAACCCCCTCTAGGACCTGCTTCATCTGTTTGTAAGAACTGAATCCTACATGGCCATAGCAATGTGTATGAACATTTGTGTCTAACAGAAATTTCAGTTCATAGGATCAATCTGGAACTACAAAATTTGATAAACAAATATATTCAGATTGAATCTCATTGTTCATCAAAATTTCAAAACAGAACGTCAAGTTGATGCCTTATTCCAACCATTCAAAGAGTAGCGTGAGTATAAACGAGGATTTGTCAGCCAATAGCTCGATTATTGACGGAGTCCCCAAAATTTACACACAAAATAAACAACTGACTCAAGCTGGAAATCCTCATATTCTTCTTCACCTACCGAGCCACCGATGTGCTTCGCAGCCACTATGATCAATCGTGTCGTCCAGATAGAGGACACGTCGGTAGCGGCGGCGGCGACACAGATCAAGGACCGGTGATGGAGCATATCTATGGCGCCCCTCGGTGGTGACTCAGAATGAATGAAGCCGCCCCACCGGCGATAGTTCAGATCAACAATTCCCCTCGGCAGCGTGGTGGCGCAGACCGAGGACACCCCGGTAGCCCCGGCGGTGGGGAGCGGAAAAAGGTTTTGGCGACAACGGCGGAAGCGCCGGGGTGGCGGCCTGAGGGAGAGGCACCCACGAAGGCGATGTGTTCGGGCACCGCAATGCCCAAGCCGCACGACGACACAGCACTAGCTGCTGCAGCAAAGCAAAACCACACCCACGACGACGCGGCGGCGGTGGAAACCAAACGACCGGAAAAAAAAACCCAAATGGCTCGCCCGTGATCGCCAGCGCGGCTGCTCTCAACCTCGACGGCGACGCCCACCTCTTCACGTCGCCATCAAACCGAGCACACAGGAGGAAAAAAAACCGAGCGATTCGATTCGCGAGGGAAAAGCATCGAAGCTTACTTGCGGGGGTGAAGCAAAAAAAAAAATGTTCCAAATCCACAGGACGAATCTGTCAACCAGACGACCTCGAGACGCACGCCTCCCCTCCCAAATGGCGGCGGTGGAGGCGTAGGCGGTGGCGAGCGAGGCCGACGAACGGAAGGGACGATGAACTGACCGCGCCGCGAAGAAATCTCTGAAATCTCGTGGATTCGGTGGGGGGAGAAATCGATCAATCTGTGGAGAGAATTTCTTTTTTTTTTTGGAATCCGATAGAGAAATCGAGGGGAGGAAATCATGGATGAGCTGTATATATATCTCCGCGGTGTGTTCGAGGTAAAATGCCTGCTCCGCTGACATGGGCAGGTGGGTGCACGAGAGCGAGACCAATGTTTTCGTCGCGTGTCAGTGGTGGTGGGGCCATGGCGTGTGGGGCCCGCTTCCTGAACCAGGGATTTGCTTTGCTTTGTGTGAATGAGATGGATCATGCGCTGCAGTGCGTATGAGTTGGCTGGCGTCGAAGGAGGAGGTGGTATGCTACAGCTACACGATGTGGTTACCAGTTTTTTTTCTTTAACTCATGGATCGTGCACTGCAGTGCGTATGAGTTGGCTGGCGTCGAAGGAGGAGATGGTATGCTACAGCTACACGCTGTGGTTACCAGTTTTTTTTTCTTTGACACGTGGTTGTGTCAAAGAAAAAGAAAACTGGTAACCACAGCGTGTAGCTGTAGCATACCACCTCCTCCTTCGACACCAGCCAAATCATACACTGCAGCGCACGATCCATCTCATTCACACAAAGCAAAGCAAATCCCTGGTTCAGGAAGCAGGCCCCACACGCCATGGCCCCACCACCACTGACACGCGACGAAAACATTGGTCTCGCTCTCGCGCACCCACCTGCCCATGTTAGCGCAGCAGACATTTTACCTCGAACACGCCACGGAGACATTTTACCTCGAACACGCCGCGGAGACAGCGCAATAATCGAGCTATTGGCTGACAGATCCTCGTTTATACTCACGCTACTCTTTGAATGGTTGGAATAAGGCATCAACTTGACGTTCTGTTCTGAAATTTTGATGAACAATGAGATTCAATCTGAATATATTTGTTTATCAAAATTTGTAGTTCCAGATTGATCCTATGAACTGAAATTTCTGTTAGACATAAATGTCCATACACATTGCTATGGCCATGTAGGATTCAGTTCTTACAAACAGATGAAGTAGATCCTAGAGGGGGTTTCACTGTTATTTTTGGGTAATCCAAATTTACAGGTGTTTTACTTAAAAAAAAACTAAACTCCCAAGCAGGCCCTTAATGTGTCACAAACTTTTGGTTCCACTACCATTCTACTAGTACAGTATTTAGCGATTTGTTTTATGTTTTGAGTTTACTGTTGTGATCTTTTTGTTGCATTCATTGCTTGTTTTGGTTGTTTCTGTTAACTTGCATTATATTCCAGCTCTTATTCTGATCTGTCCTTAGTGACCTTTTGAATGTGTTCCCCTAAATTCTTTTTATTTTTTATCCGTTTTACATGCCACCTTGAGAGCTTATAGTTTTACTATGCATTGGAGTTACATTCCAGTGGAAGTTGTTACTTCATAATATATCATACCTTAAAATAAGGATCCCACCTTGGGTTCCCTAGAATTTTTGATGGAGTCGTTGTTGATGGTGACCTTATTAATTCCTTTCTCATGTCACCAATAGCACGAAGGACTACGTGGAAATATCGGCTAACAGTTTCACCGGACCTATCAAAATTAGTGCCAACTACCTTGTTTCTAACATTGTGCCCGATTGTATGTAAGAACATAGCAACTTGCTCTTCAACAGACATATATATAGTATCCACAAGCAAGCCACGATCCCTAAAAAGTCTACAAAAACGAAAATAAGGTGCTCGTTTAAGCCAAAGCATGTTCACACAGATGATATCATTTTTCCAAATCTTGTCATTAAGATAATCAAATCTTTTCCTATCCCTTTCATCTATTGGCCCATAGGTAATCCCTTCTCTCCTTGGAACCCTTTTCCTTTTCTTTTTTCTAGACTCAATAACCATAGCCATCATTGGCAGCAACATATACGATGCAGCCGCATAAATCAGAAACCTTGTTCTGCTGTCCATCTACAATGCCAAAGTTTGATACGAAATCAGGTCTACCATATTCATACACACATATATTGAGACATACAACATATAGCACTCAGATCTGAACAAAATATCAAAAAATGGCAAATATAGCACTATCAACCATTCATGCACATGCTTAGAAACTACTAAAGCACTCAAATCTAAACAAATCAATCCCCAAAATACAAGTAATATGCTCAGATTTGTAGTATACCTTGATTTGAAGAGGAATGGAATGCCCAGATTTGTTGCTCGTTGCCCCCGAGGTCCTTGCCGCCTGGGCCGTCAGGAGAGTCGCCGCCCTCGCCGCCGGGAAGGTCGCCGCCGCGCCGCCGGGAGTCGCCGCCCGCGACCGCCCGGAGTCGCCGCCCGTCTCCCACTCCGTCCTCGAGTCCGCCTGGTGCGCCGCCGGAAGGTGTGTGCAGAGGAGGGAGGAGAGCTCTATGGCTTTGGCACAAATGAAACCGGTGAGAAGAGAGGAAAGAAAAGAGGGGAAGGGACGAAAAGACTAATGGCGATCGATTGCCCCGCGATCGGGCGATCGGATCCCCTTCCCAACTTTTTTTTTTCACACCACATTACTTTACTTTTCTGTTTTAGTAATTTTATATTACATCTAAAGTTTATACACCTAAAATTTACACATCTAAGCGAATGTTTATAAGTCAAAAGGGTATATACCTGATTTAAATTCGAATTTGAATTCATATATTTTTTATATAGCACTACATTACTTTTCTGTTTTGGTAAGTTTATATACCGAAAGTTTACATATCTATATTTTATAGAGCAAAAGTTTATAAGTCAAAAGTTTATATACCCGATTTAAATTCGAATTTGGATTCAAATACTTTTATATAGAATAAATTTTATACGTGCAAAGTTTTACGGTATAAGATCTATGCCCGTGAATAAGGGTATTAGATTTTTTTTTCTAATTTTCTTGTACTAACTTTATTTTTCTTTTAAAATTGTAGTAGAAAGGAGAGAAGAGAGGAGTATTAGGGGGGAGGGGCGGGGTGATCGCTCCCCATGATCACCCGCCCATTAGCAGGCCCCGAAAAGGGATGGGGAGGAGGTGAGGGCATGCGGAGGCATTCACATGCGTGACTCGCGTAGAGCTTGGGCCGCCTCGGCCAGATGCACAGAGCCGGCATCCCAAGAGAATATTTCCTATGTGGTGGCCATATCCTATTGATGCCCTTTATCCAAACACCCTCAAAATTTGGGCGGCCATATCCTATCCGAGCCTATCCCACCATCCAAACACCCTAAGTACGGTTTTATGATAGACGAGTGATCTGTTTAAATTATTTATTAGAAGAGTTTTGAATATACATAGTTTATTTCATCAATTATTGTATGTTATGATCCGATGATAATTATGCAGTAGAGTAAGTTATTATACCAAATATTACGATATTTTTTTAAACTATCGATCATTGTTCTATTATACTAAGTTTTGTACTAATATTATACATCAACAAATGTTGCGCGTAGGCACCAGCATGGCAGCATATACTTGGCTCATTCGTTGAATTACGTCAGTGCCAACTCTAGAAACTGTTTTATGCCAGTTTACTTTTGTGCTGGCATCCCTGTATCAATGGTCACAAGCTAATTTGAATAAAAGTTTAGCTGTGATCAAACATGTATGTACTAATTAATGTTTATTTCAACGTTTGATGCCAACTCTAAATTAGCTGGCTTCTACGTTGGTCCGACCATCTCCATATGAGTGGTAGTAATAATTAAGGAGGTATTGTATACTGATAAAAGCTTAGATTGTTAGAACATTATAGTCGTTATGATTATATTGTGACGCATTTTTCTCCATTTAAAGGGTTGTCGGGTCACAAAGCCGACTCTAACCCTATCCTTACAACTAGGGGTGAAAACAGTTACGGAAATTCCGATCGACCGAGCGCCGTTTTCGTATATAGGGCACCTTTTTTACCGTACCGTTTTTGGGTATTTATGAATTTTTTTTCTAATTTCTTTATGCATCGTATTAATATCGGCGCTGAGTAGTTTAAATGATAAATATAGTCGATTATCGACCGATCAAGCGTCGCTTCCGAAGAGATGTTACTGATTCCTACCTTTTTCACCCCTACCTACCACCTATTCAAGTCTATATGTAATCAAATATAAATAGTATATTCGATATCTATTTTAATAATATAAATGGTTTATATGTATATATATATTTTGTAGGATTGAATCGATTAAGATGCACTAAGTAAAATGCTTATATTTACGAACGAATGCAGTGCTACATGCATTATCATCCCTTTGGTAATCGAGATCGATCATGCAATGCACGGGTGGGAATATTTCTGGGGGATGAATAGCAATTAGAAAGGATTGAGGAGGTTCCTTTGGCCGAAAGGGAACAGAGCCGACAAAAAGGGAAACATATAGCCGGCGGTTCCATAACTAAAGCACGCGATATCTATGCCATATTAAAAAGAAAACAACCGTGGTGACCGTTCCCACCGAACTACCAGGCTGACTTGTGGGCCCACATTGTCAGTGGGAGGGGGAGCGGGTGCCGGATCCGCGTGCGTGAGGGGCAGACAGGCGGTGGCCAGGATACACGCGGGAGGGGGAGCGGGCGCTAGATCGATCCACGCGAGTGGGGTGACGGAGAGGCGACGGGATCCGCGCGGCCTGCGGGGAAGGGGAAGGGGGCGCCAGATCCACCCCTCCCGTCACCGGTGCCGGTGGATCCTTCACTACTGGAGAAGTGATCTTTGCCCAGTCAGTCAAATTCCGCAATAGCCTCGGTTCAAAAAAAAACCCGGAACTAAAAACCATTTTTCGTCCTGGTTAATAAGTTCAAAGGAATTTTGTGACCTTTAGTCCCGGTTCGCCGATTATCAGAGGTTGTCAGGCCCCCAGGGATCTTTAGTCCCGGGACTAAAGTTCCAATCTTTAGTTCCTGGATCTATAGTTAGCATGCCTATATCTTCTTCTTCCTCCTTCATCCTGAGCAGGGCTTCATTTCTTTTAAGAGGAGAGGGGAGGTGCTGCCATTTTTTTGTGAATTTGGTTTGGTGATAATATACAACTTTGAGGTGTATAAAAGGTTAGTAATCTATCCTCCTCTATTTTTTTGCTTGGCATTTACATTTAGAGATTAGTTTTCTATACTTTTTTTTGCCTCTAGAAACTTGAATGGAAGGTGATGAGAGAGAAAGTTTGTGTAGGGAAAAAATATAGAAAATAGGTTTGTTTAGAAATTTATAAAAACTTATGATAAAAGAGATGAGAAAGTAAAAAGATAGAAAATTAGTCTAAAATAATAGAAAACTAAATTAATTTGAAATTAAAATAAGTACAACCAATTTAATATTTGTTTACAACTTTAAATATAAAAAAACATGAGTAATATGTGATGTTATTTTATAATTATTACATGAATAATTATATAAAATTATTGTTTAATTGGTTTTACTTTCGTGGATTATTTTTATCGATTTTTGTGCTTGTCATGTAGATGGATCGGCAATGGATGCACGCGGATCGGCGGTCGAAAGAGTTTATCGACGACGTGCATTATTTTCTGAGGGTAGCCGAAACTAACAAGCATAAGGGTTTTACCCGTTGTCCATGCACTAAATGCAAAAACCAGAAGGAGTATTCTACATCAAGAACTATTCATTTTCCCTTGTTTAAGACGGGCTTCATGCCGAGCTATAATGTTTGGACCTCACACGGAGAGCTAGGGGTTCAAGCGGAAGAAGATTAAGTAGAGGACGAGAACATTCTGGACTGGGCTCATTACGGTGGATTTGAAGGAAATACAACGGGCGAGGTGGACAGGGCTATTGAAGATAACGACGCTGCAAATAATCTTGGTCAGATGTTGCGGGACGTCAAGGAGAACTGCGAAAGTGAAAAGGAGGTCAAGAAATTGGAACGTATGCTAGCGGATCACAAGACGCCGTTGTACCCAGGTTGTGAACAGGGGCACAAAAAGTTGGGTACCACTCTTGAATTCTTGCAATGGAAGACAAGAAATGGTGTCAGTGACAAGGCATTTGACGAGTTATTGAAACTATTAAAGAACATTCTCTTGGAGGAAAATAAGTTGCCAAAACAACACACGAAGCTAAGAAGATAGTATGCCCTCTAGGACTGGAGGTTCAGAAGATACACGCATGTTCGAACGATTGTATCCTCTATCGTGGTGAGGAGTACGAGAACCTAGAAGCATGCCCGGTCTGTAATGCACTACGATACAAGATTAGACGAGATGATCCAGGTGAAGTTGACGAACAACCTTCGAAGAAGAGAGTTCCTGCTAAGGTGATGTGAGTTACATTACTTTTTAGCAGAAGAAGGCTGGTTCGGGAGGTGAGATCCCGTGCACGCAAAATGGAGCGGCGTATTTTCTTATGATTATTTAAGTATTTACTAATTTTTAAAAAATGGATTAATATGAATTTTTAAAGCAACTTTCATGTAGATAATTTTTGCAAAAAAACATACTGTTTAGTAGTTTGAAAAGCGTACGCGCGGAAAACGAGGGAAGTGAGTTGGGAAAGTTGGGGGAAAAAACTCAGCCTCATTTACGACACGAGCATAAATTAATCTTCGCGGCATAAATTTAATCACTTTTAATCGACAGCTAATGACGCTAAATTAAAAATAATGGTCAATTAATTAATTAATCAATCAATCGCGTGAGTTCGCTCCAAACTCGTCGTAAGTTTGCCAAGTCGTGCACTCACCACGTGAACTTGCCGCGAATTCGCATCACTCCTATGCGACAACGATATCATTCTGCCTATTCATTGTAAACACGTATATTTCTTTAAAATCGATGAAGAAAAACTATTTTTCTGCTAAAATCGTTGCTCGGCTTGGCTCATTTGTTAGCTAACTCGTTTAGTGCGCGAGAAAAGCGATGCAGATGACGAGCGAGCAAGCTGGTGTCATGACGATGCTTAAACTAGAGTTATGACTAGGTGCTATTTGAGTGCTCATAGGTAATGGGTGTATGCGTGTTGTGTTCATTCGGTGATATGACTAGCATAAATTAATTTTTTGTGATATAAAAATGATCTTTTGGACCCACGGACTTTATAAATGTAATACAAATTTCGGAATATCTAGGTCATACAATGATCGAAGCGTGTATTTCTTATGTATTAAATGCAAATGCTTATTGAACAATTTGTAATTACTAGTAGCATGTCTGTGCTAATGCAACGGTGATATTTAAAACGTAAATCAAACATGTGCGTACAAGTATACATGACAGATGAGTGATATGAAGAAACATACATGACTTACCATTGCCTATTATATATTGAAAGAATATAAGAACATGATCTTTTCGCTTATACCTATATTCATAAGTCAGAATTTGAAATTTCAATCTTAAATTTAAATTTGGAGTTGATTTTAAGATTTTTTTTTCATTTTTTAGCTTTTGCTTTTAGATCGTTATGAACACGTATATAAAAGTTTTATTCATAAATTATTTTTCATTTGCAAATACGCCGTTTGGCTTATTCCTCGAAAAAGCTAAATAATGGCACCGAAAATTTAGGAAAATATATAAATATTAGATTTATTATTTCATTAATACATAAAACATCTTTAAAATGCTTTATCATTTCCGTAGTATGAACAATCTCCATCTGCTACAACGTACACGCAGCACACAGAGCCTAGCATTGCTTCTGTTCTCCTTAAAGGCACTAAACAAACATAATATTAGGACATCCAAGAAGTGCCCCTGCTTACAAAGTAGGTCAAAAGATCCTTAACTCTTATCTCACATGAGTTTATTATGGAGTCGAAGAATACACAATTCGTTTGAAATATTCAGGGGAACCTTAGATATTTTTTTTCTCTTCAATAACAATTTGTTTGGTCAGTGTACCTCTACAACTGCAGCTTCATATATAGCTTATCTCTAATTCCTGCACACTAACAGCTGTTAGGAAATCAGAAACAGCCTTGCTTACTACAAATTTTTTCCAAAGACTAACTTTTATGTACAAGATTTACCAATAATTCTAAAAAACAATGAGACATTAGGGATAAAAAAATTGGAACTTGAAGATAAACAACTGTTATAAGCAAGAGCCGCTTGAATGACTAACAAATGAACCTCCATATACTGAAGTTGATGCTCAGGATGCATTCATAATTGCCAATCAGGTAATTTTGTATTGCTAACAATGCTCAGTTGATGCATCTTTAATCAAAGTCAGTTGCTTGGAATCTGTGTAGAAATAAAGGGAAACAGTCAATACAGTAAATTTTGCCATCAAAACTGAATGATTTTTGTGATATCACTTACAACTCATATGACTACAATTTATTTGTACCATCAGAGATACATTATCTGCATTCAAAAATTTTGAAACAACATAAATTGAATTTCTGAACCAATGCATCACCCTCAACAAAACTGAATTAAAGTATTTCAGTGTATTACACGTGCATAGATGTAAAAGCACAAACATGTATTCAATGGAACCTATTTTACTTAGGTCCAAGAAATCTCCTAATAGATAAATTAGAATCAAATTAATCCTTAGCATTATGTGCATGTGCTACACAAATAATTGCATAAAGAGTCCAAACTTAACTTTACACTTCACAATTAATTGTCTATTTTTTGACAGCAAAATAAACATACCATACTGTCTTTCAGAGCTAACAACTAAAGATATTGGCTCATGAACAATCAATGTTATAAGAAAATAAATAAGGAATCACTATGTCCCACAGGATACTGAGAGTCTAGATGGCATTAGCGTTCAGCACTTCCCTGCAGGGAACTGATTTTAGATGGCATTAGCATTCAGCACTTCCCTGTAGGAAACCGACAGAGGAGTTCAATTTAAACCAATAATTCTAAATTAGACCAGTTCCAATGGTGACCAGATCAGCAAGTCTTATGCGCTTGAATTACAGACAATGATCACCCCAATCCTTCTCACTTGTATGCAATCTTGTAATTTGATATACTTGAATTTTAATCCAGTAACGCTGAATGAAAATAATATATACGCTCAAATAAACATCTTCAAATTCAATCCAGTACATAGCCAAAGCAAACAATAGCAAAAGGATTGGAGGCTTGGAGCAGATTACCAGATTGAGTTCTCTCAACAGAATTTCTGCACTCCCCTGTGTTATATGCCTGACATTGCAATATTGTGGCATTCAATCATAGCCTACATAAATCTTTCCCACAGGGTAAAAGAATATATCAGAAGGCAAACGGAGAGGGGATGTTAGACATATTTGGTCTGTATACGCTAACATTAATCAACTCACTCCGCTCAAATCCACATGCAAGCTGGACTGTCTGAAAATACAATTGGACCATAGGACCAGCGACGGGAACCAAACTCACTACAAATTAAGGAACCATCTGTTAAATTTTTGAGATAGATAAGAAATTAGTGAGAGCACAAAACCTAATAGATTGTTGAGGAAATATCATAAATAAATCCAAATCAAAGGTCACCATACCTGACAACTACACTAGAGCTTGTATTTTCCAGTGAGAACACAAACATACGGTGTAGTCCAAATATATCGTCTAGATTAATCTTAATGAAGTCCTCAACGTATATCTTCTACCACTGACACCACAAAATATTCAAATATTCTCCTATTGTATAATGCTTGAAATCCAGGTTAATCATACCAGGAGGTCAGGAAATAAACTGAGTATTGAAGGTATTCTCCCTCTAGCACCTCTCAAATCCTTATCACCGTCTTAACAGTAAATAATATGTCACAATACGCACATAGTATATGAAGAATTGCACCCCAACCATTCCAAGTATATGAAGAATCAGTCCATACTTTTGCCCAAATTCACTTTTATATTCCTGTTTGGTTCTATCAGCTTTCGAAACTTGTGGCCGTTGTTAAGAATGGCTTCATAATTATAAAGGAAGGCATGCCACATTACATGTGCACGATTACTCAATGAACAAATCAGATCACCTTACACCATCATTTTCTAAAGACCAATTCCATAACTGATGCTACCTCCATCATTCAGGACAAAGTGTTTCACAAAAAGCTGAGGAACTTGATTTTCTTGTTGTACTAAAAAATGTAAAAAAATACCAGGTGTTTTGAACATAATATGTTTCAGCCTTTCAGATAAATGGGGATAAAAAAAAAGGCAGTCATAATATGTTGATTGACCAAAATATACAGAATGTGCACTCTAACCTTGCTCCAAATAAAGCTTTGAGAAATGAATTAACATTTTGGTTTGTATATTTGCTGGCAGAAAAGAGAACAAAGCATCCAGCAAACTAGACAATTAATTCCTGAAGCAAATTAGATGCTACAATGTCTAGATGTTTAGACAATTCCTTTTATTATCCTCAAATTACATAAACTAGGAAGGTAGCCCGCGCATTCCCGTGGGCATGTATCATAGGATGTATTGCTTAGATAAATTTTTAACCTATTTGTTAGCTTTATGCCATATAACATTTAATCGTCCTTTAAGCAATTTTCTATAATCTTCTTCATCATCTAAAATAAGACAAATTTAGTATATTTAGAAAACATATCTACAAATTAAATGTAATTTAAAAGGTAGGTGTTTCTTTAGGGGATAACTTTTTTCTATCAAATCTTAAAAATACTTTAATTGCTATCAAAGGTGTTTTATTTGTACCATCTAGCTAGCGATTCTTTTATTTGGTTTATATTGATGCAGTTTAATTATTACTTACATATGAATAGGACAGAGATGATATACATCTATCCTAGGTCTCGTTTCCCTATGATATCTGTGATCTATTGTATTTCTTAAAAAGAAAAAACCTAATCAACTTGACCCTTAAAAATTAAATTTAATAGTAAGAAATATAACTTCTAAACCGATTATGTACTGTAACCTTAGTATGTTGCTTATATTTGCAATAATATGCAGAGAAATTCATAATACTGTGGCGTACGATAGAGAAAAAAAATTAATCTAAGCACTTAATTAAAAAATTGATGCGATGCAAGAAAAATCATTAATATCTAAGACAAAAGAATGAAGCAAAATAAGTTATAAGATTTTCACCAATTAGTTCAATTAATGTAGTTCATATTGGCATTTATTTTTCTATTTTCTGTTTTGTTTTATACAAGTCAACACGAATGCGCGGGCATGCATCGTAGGTTGGGTTTGAGAAGCATATAAGGATAGAATATCACCGGAGAAAATCTACCACACTTTAAAAGTACGATATATTCACATTTTTTTGTTAGTATTTCTTATATAATTTGAACTTATTAGTTACCTTTATACCATATCATATTCAAATAATTTCTATAAGCAATTATTTATAATCTTCTTCATCATCTAAATAGAAGGTAGACTTATTTTGTTTAGAAAACATGCCTACCAAATTAAATATAAAGTAAGAAAGGTGCTTTTTTGTTTTTTAATTGGATTACTGATGTTAGCTAGGTCGCCCATTATTTATTGACAGATGTATTGGGTACAACATGAGGCTACACTACATTCATGGGTTTGTAATATGATTGCATAGTTTGAGAGACAATCCATCTGTGAGCATTTCATTTAGAGTGTGTGCGAGGCTCCACATAGCCTATTATGAATACGATTGGATGGTTAAATATAATTGTGTAATAATTATTTTTGGCATGCGATGTATCATAAATACACGGTTGTATAATATATGTATGAGGAGGACCTGTAAGATATAATATGATATAATAGTAAAGCAAATAGCCAACATGGTCTTGGATTGTTGATTTGATGAAAAAAAAACTAAAGCTGCTCAAGTGTATCTTAAATTAAACGTGTGGACCGTCTAAAATAATTGTTTATTTACAGCACCAAGATCACTCCTATTGTAAATCCCTAGCGCTTGCACGTTCACACCTAAATCAGTCTCCATGAGAAATAGATCTAATAATTTATGATGATAAATTATGGTGTACATATATATCATGTATTTAGAAAAAAAATCAGGAACCGGATGCATGCATCAATCGAGCACACCGAGGCCATATATAATTATCCTGCCTAATGTCAATAATAAATCAAGCAATCAAATAAATAAACGTTGTAGCTACCAGATGTAATTGTCCACGTACATGCATATGGGTCCGGGATAGAAGGGTGATGGGGGATTTAGTTTTGATCCAATGGTCAATAGTATTAGGTCCACCGCTTTAAATGAAAATTGAAAAATTGACGGTTAGATATTTTTCTTAGAATTTTCTTTAAATTATTAGAGCACCATGTGGTGGTTTAGGAGCGTTGGTAGGAGTCCACGTGACGGCTTAAGAGTGTTTATAGGAAGTTTAATGGACTTTTAGTTTATAATAGATAGATGATGAATAGATAAAAATCAAACATATAATTTAGAAGTTATGGCTGTTTGAAATTTATTATCATAAAATTTTATCTCAAACTGCTATACGTACAAAGAAGGGAGAAAAGGGGAGTGAAGCAGAGGTTAGAGATGGGTTGGATTTATTACTATTCGGCAAGCAAACTAATCAGCGTATAGTATACATGCAAAGACCACATGTACGTATGCATAGGAGTGTGAATACCAAAAGCGAATAGTGATTTAATCATCAGGGCTTCCACATGTCTTGCAAGGAGGCTAGGACGAGCAGGAGAAGGGTGTCCACTGTACAGGTTGATCGATCGATCGATCAGAGATCAACATGTTGATCGATCACCCTGCCCGCACGGGAATCCGGGTCATAGTGGTTCCAGAGGCGCTTGGTTCATGCACAGCTCGCTGGTTTGTTTTAATCTCAACCAAATCAACGGCTTGGAATATAAGGCCCACCGAGTTAGATAAAAATTAAGGGATGGATTTTATTAACGCCACATGTCAGCTTGAGAGCGTTTTTAGAGCGCCATGTGACGGCATGAGAGCGTTTGTAATAAGTTTAATGGACTTTTAGTATATAATAGATAATAGATAGATAGATAGATAACTTGCAGTCAATGAATCGTAAGCACCTCCTCCTTAATATGTTCCCATCAACCTATCTGGAATGCACACATCAATCTATATTTAGCAATGACATGGAAATTAATGTGTAAAAGCTTGTGTATGCACATATCAATTATCTATCAGCACTCATGCCACCATATGAAATATCACAATCTCTAGTAAGTAAGGCTGTCCTTACATATCACAGAGCAATCTTGGAAAGTAATAAGCAAACTACAGTACATTACTAAAATATCAATTCAGTTTTCTGGTCGAATCTCAGAACGTTTCTGCTTAGAAAATCTAATCTCTCCCCTAATACATTGGAGGGGAAATCTGTTCTGTGCTGCCTACTGAAAGGCAGAATTATTTTAAGCCAATCTCATTGTCATCCAAAGTACTACATCTAATGAAGTGACAATATAATTGAAGAACCAAAGCAGTGACATACTTGTAGACGAACAACTTGGGTGAAATGAGAGAGCTCCCATGCTTATAGGCAACATATGGAAACTGATCTGTAATCTCCTACAATAAAGAAAATGATTTACTCTGTACCGGTCGACCGTGGATGAGATCGGCGAGGCGGGCGCTTCGGTGGCACAGGTCGGTGGCAGGCGTCGCTGGAATGGCGAGGAGGATGAGGAGTTGTACGAGTCGCTGGATCGTCGTGCTCGTTCACGTCCGCCTCCGATGACGACGTGACCACTGACCAGCAGCACCGGCGGCGGCGGCCGCAGCAGCTGCGTCGTCGTACGTCCGCGACGTTCTTCGCCTACGAGGTCTGGATCTCCGAGCCGACCTCCGTTGAGGAGCGCCACCACGTGCTGCTGCGTCGGCTCGGCCTCATCTCCGACTCCGATCCCCGTCCGTCTCCACGCCTATCCCCCCCTCATTTGGTGGCGTTGATTCAATGGAATGAGGATGTAAGGGCCTGTTTGGCTTGGAGCTGGAGCTCAGCCAAACAGTTTCAGCTCCACCAAAACTGGGAGTGGAGTTGGGTGAAGCTCTCTCACAAAATGTACTAGAGTTGTGGAGCTGCGTCACTTTAGACTCAACTCCTGGAGTTATATTTAGAAGTTGGAGCTGTACCAAACAGGTCTTAAAGATTAGTTAGTTGGTGAATTATTATAGGGTACGTCCACCTATTAGGCAGCCACTCAGTGAAATCATTTGGCTTTTTCGTACAGCTATTTTTGGCTATGGCTGCAGATGTAAGAACCGAACAGGCCCATTTTCTGTCCTCACCAGTTGCCAACGAAATGGCTGACTCAGGGCAGTGGTCGGCCTCCCAGCCGAAAAGCCCTCCAGACCTCCTGTGTGGCATGCCGGCCTTCACCGCCGCCGTCGGCCTCCACCCCCGACGGCCAAGACACAAGTGCTGCCAATGCCTGAATCCGATTATATTCGTCATTGGTTTCGTGAGTTTGTGTTCGATTTGATTTTTCTGACTCGATTTACCATCGATTTTCTTTCTGGATTCCTCAAGATTGAAGATTCGTATCGGATTTTGTCTTGAACAATAGTTGTTGCCGTTCTTATTTGAGCAATAAATTGTTGCACATCTTATTAGAGCAATAAAGTTGTTGCAGATTTTTTTTAAACATATGGACGGTGTCTTTCCTTTATCTTCCTTTTTAACCTAACTTCATCTCAAACACTTCTTCTATTCCTCCCTATTGATCTTCTCACACATGCGCGGCTGATCGGCAGCCCTAGCACACAAGGAGGCACCTGTTCCATTCCAGTGGTCTCCTCCCGGCCCTCTTCTGGCTCTGACGCCTGCCCTGCAGGAATTCCCCCCACACTGTTGTTCTCTCTAGCATCGCTTACGGAGAGACTTAAGGAAACTTATTCATATTTCCAGAATTCCAGGTATGTATGTATGTATGTAGTGTCTAACTTCTATGTTATTACTGGAATTAGAGCATAAACCTTGCCGTTAATGACACAGAGCCGATTAGATTAAATTAGATAGAATTTGGTAATCTACGTGATCCTTATGTCAATCATACTGTCATTGGAAGTTTAGTGCCGGCAATACTGTTAGATTAAGCTTAATTACTGTGCTTAGCCACCAGACCAACGCATGCAACAGTACTATATAAGTATTTAATTACCATGTTTGATGCAAGCTAAATCAAATGCTTACAACCATTGTGATTATAACCTGAACCATTATATTTTCCTTTTAGGATAATTCAGGATTCATAGTCTAAACTGTTAAGAATACAGGACCATCTATGTAATCTTGGGAGATTGTTTTCCTCTCCTAAATCAAAACTTGACCTAAATTTTAGTCTCCATGGTAAATGTTATACGGAGTTTGCATGTATCTGTGCACACTTATTATACATTGTTATACCTACCCAAGAACAATAAAACTTATAAATCTGCCACTGTTTGAACTGTTCAACAATTTCTGTATGTTCATAGACGTACATTTAGCCTTTGCTTTACTAAAAATACATTCACACTTAAATATTGCTCGACACCAAAACTATCACGGCACCAAAATTGAAATAATGTTTATAGATACAGCTTGTGAAACATCGCTAGCATCCTGAAACTGAAATCAAATAGAGTACCACTGAATGTTTGGTTTCAAATTGAGCATGTTACTTACTATTTAACAACTTAATGATAATAAGTGATTAGAAAATAATATTTTCTTTGTAGGATAATGTCAGACTCTACGGCCATGGACAAAAGCTGGATGGACTTATCTAATAGGAGTCTTCCTGAATATCAGCAAGGAGTTGACCAATTTATTCAGTTTGCTTTCAAAGATTACAATGCAGACAAATTCCTCCGATGCCCATGCAGAAAGTGCAAAAACAATCACTTCTTTGATCAGAATAATATAAAGGAACATCTCTTTATCCATGGAGTGAAGAAAGACTACAAATTATGGGTCTATCATGGATAAAACGTCCCAGATTCAGAAGACAGTGGCAGTATTGATATGGATGAAAATCATGATAACTATGGTATGGATTAGATGATGAATGATTTTGGAGAACCTATGGTTGTGAATATGGGATCACTGGGTGGCTCAACACCTGGTTTGAATGATGACATGGATAACTCTACAGTAACTAACGAAGAAACTAACTAATTCTACAGACTTCTAGAAGATGCAGAGCAAGAGTTATATCCAGGGTGTGGTACCTTTTCGACACTAGCATTTATTGTACAAATGTTAAATATCAAATACCTCTATGATCTAGTGCAAATGCAATGGAGGCTCTATTTTCCATGTTATGCAAGGCATTTCCTAGTAGCAGTAATGTGCCTAAGTCATATAGTGATGCAAAGAAGACTATGACAGATCTTGGATTGGATTACACAAAGATCGATGCTTGTTTGAATGATTGCATCCTATATAGAGGGGCTTATGATAAGGCTAATTCTTGTCCTGTTTGTGGCATTTCAAGATGGAAAAATGAAGGGCATAATAATGTCTCTAAATCAAGGAGAAGAGTGAAGAAAGTCCCATAGAAGGTATTGCGATACTTCCCATTGGTACCGAGGTTAAAACGGATGTACTTGTCTACAAAACTTGCAACACATATGCGATGGCACAAGGAGAAGTTAGTAGATGATGGATATAAGAGACATCCTGCTAATTCAAAAGAATGGAAGGACTTCGATGGGAAATTTTCTTCATTTGCATTGGACGCACGGAACATCCGACTTGGTCTTGCTAGTGATGGATTTAACCCATTTGGAAATATGAGTTCTTCATATAGCATCTGGACTGTAGTTCTTGTTATATATAACTTGCCACCTTGGATGTGCATGAAAGATCCATATATGGTGATGTCTATGATAATTCCTGGCCCAAAAGCACCTGGTAATGACATTGATGTATACTTGTAGCCATATGCTTCCACAAAGCAGACTTTTAATTTACGTGCTGCTTTGCTTTGGACAATTAATGATTTTCCAGCATTTGGAAACTTGTCAAGCATTAGCACAAAAGGTAAATATGCATGTCCTTCATGCCACACTGAAACCTGCTACCATAGACTTGTTAATGGGCACAAATATTGTTATATGGGACATCGCCGCTTCTTGCCGAGGCGACATGTCTGGAGGAACAATGATGCTTCTTTTGATGGCCAAAATGAAAAGCGAAGTGCTCCAAAACCATTGTCAGAAGATGATATTATTTCTCAGTATGAGAAATTCGAACAGGTTATTGCTTCCATCTTATTATTGAATCTTTTTGTGTGATGCTTCTAAATTAAAAAAATCAAACTATGCATGTGACATGATAATACTATAAGGCATAACCTTTTTTTAGAACTATGAGGATTTACCACCTTACTATTGCTGCCACATGTTTATTTCAAGTGAAGTTTGGGAAATTAGGGAAGAAAAGAAAACGCTCTAGTACATTGTATGGTACTTGAAAGAAAAAGAGTATTTTTTTTCCAACTCCCATATTGGAGCAAGCTGACTATAAGGCTGTAACAGACTCAAAATTTCAGGAAAATATTTTAAGTTATGCTCTTCTCGATTCTTGCATTAGAGTGATCTTACTTTTAATCTTTTCTTTTATTTTGGACTTAAACTTTATTTGCAAAGTTAATCGCTATCTTTTAAATTTTACAAAAGCTCTCTATTTATTTTATTTAATCTCTAAATTTGGCTCTAAATACATTTCCTTTGAACCCATTCCCGAACATCTCCAACACCCACAAATATCCTTTCGATTCCCGCTCAGCTATCTCCAAAACACATGAAATGCCATTTTCTAACCTCCCTAGAGTACATGAAATGTTGATACCTTTCCTTTGAATCTCCACCTAAATATCTCTAGAGTCACAAAAATATCCTTTTCAATCCCCCTTTGAGTCAATATACCTATCCTCTAGAGTTTATCAAGCTACCACCAATTCCGTTCCCGTAGAAATTCCCATCCACATATACTTCCGAATCCAGTTCTATACTCCAATAAATATTTCCTCTTTGAAATCTCATTCATCTAAATTATCCACTCAAGATTTCAAAGTCTACTATTTAACTATTTAGCTTGGGTCAATCAGGGCTTGGGCCAATATTTCCCTGATTGACCCAACTCTATGTTATATCCCATTAACCATTTTTATTTTTGGGGCTAAACCAGTATACCTTCCTTTTTATTGGAATTTATTTTGGACCAAACTCCTATCTAGACCTATCATTAGAAATCCCCATTTTTTCCTTCATACAATACCTAACACAAACTCCTCTAGAAGATCCACTATTCAAATTCTTCTATTTAATTATGAATCAAGCCGCCAATTTGATTCCTATGGCTTCATCACACCCTTGGCACAAGAACGATATTATCACGAATATTTGAATGATTGCTCTTGTGCTAAGAACACTATTTCAAATTTTTTCCTTAGAAAGTCCAACTTCCCTTAGCCACAAATACTAAACCAAGAATCCATACCCCATATCTTGGAGGTCAAAATCCTAGTTATTTGCCTCCATCTATTTTTGCTACCATTTCAAATTTATCCAAAGTTAGAAATTAAATTATTGCCTTTCCTTCCCTTTTTGATTATTCTAATTTTTAATTTTTAAATATTAAAGAGAATCTTCCGTGCCAAGTCTTATGTTTGATTCTTATTGAATTCTATAAAATTGGAGCACTTTTACCCATTTCAAATTTTTCCACCAAATTTTATCTCAAAACAAATATCCTTGATTTTATTTAAAATATTTTCAAACTCCTTTTGTTTTAAAAACCTTTCATTTAATTTTTTTATAAAGTTTTTTAAAAAAACCCTCCATACAAAATTTTCTTAGATTCCATTTCCCTTGATTTCTATTTAATTTCTTTGTCCAAAGTCCAAAAAGGTCCACATCCATCCATCCTTTGATTTTCATCTCCTTTAAATTTTATTCAAATTCCATGTTCAAGTTCAAAAATCCCCAAACATTCATTCTTTCATCTCCTTTGAATTCCGTTCAAAACTCTCCACACAAAAATATTAAACCTTCCTAATCAATTCGGGCCGAAATTCCCTTCTTTTCGGCCCATTCCTTTTCCTCCTCTCTCCCTTCTACTCACTCCTTCTTGGGCTGCCGGCCCAACTGAGCCGAAGCCCAGCCGAGCCGGCCCAACCAGCCGCCTCTCTCTTCCTCCCCTGTGGGCGCCGCCACTGGCGCCATGGGCACGCCGCCGCCCACGGCATCGCGCCGTCGCCACGGTCCTGCCGCCGCTGCAGCTGTTTTGCCTAGCTGGAGCGTCGTGCCGTACTCCTCCACCTCCACCGCCCAACGCTGCCACGGCCGCCGCGTGTGCGCGCCGCCCTTTTCGGCCAATGGAAGAACGAAGCCGGCGCCGTCGTCCACTTCCCCACGCCGCCGCCACCATAACCAAGTATCCCTTCTCCTCTCCGAACCGACCTCCGCGGTCGCCCTTTCCCCCTCCACAGCCGAGCTCTCTAAACTCTCTCTCTCTTTCCTGCCATGCCGGCCACCACCTCGCCACCGGCCGATCTCCCTCACCGGAGCTCCGCTGGCCAAATCCTTGCGCCATCCGGGCTTGCCTCGCCGAGGTGAACCAATTTTTCCTATTTCCCCTTTCCTTCCACCCTAAATCGAGCCACCACCGGAGCTTTCTCTCTCCTGGCCGGACCAATCTTTATCCTCGCCGTTCCGGCCTCCTCCCTCGCTTCCCTCGCTGGCCGACCTCCTCTTCGGGTGAGCAACAAGCGGGAACACCACCCGCCGCTGGCGTCGCCACCTCTCGGCCACCGGAGCGCCGTCACCTTGCTCGCGCTTCTCTCTCTCTTCTCTCGGCTTCCTGTGAGACAGAGGAAAAGAAGACGAGGAGGAGAAAAGGAGGAAGAAGGAAGGCTATGACAAGTGGGCCCCACTGCATACTAATCCCTTCCCTTTTTGTTTCAATTTCAATCTCTATAGACACCCATATTTCTCAAATCATAGATCCAATTCCAGTAAATTCTTTATCTAAATTCATCTAATTTCAAACTCTTTATTTTGATACCAAATTTTCTATTTTTAAATTTTATTTAAATTTTCTTATTTAAATCCCTTTTTATTCATTTATTTATTTACATTTCGAATTTAAAATTTATTTTAATTAACCTTTTTAAATTATTCTATTTTATTCAAATACCTTTAAATTTAAATTTCTGTGTTATTTAAAAACCATTTTTTAAAAAACTAAAATTTTCCTTTAATTTATTTAAACACCTTTTATTTATTCATTTCAAATACAATTTTAAATTTTATTTCTTTAAAAACCCATTTTGAATTCAATTTCCTTTGATCTATTTATTTCCTTTTATTTCTAAAACCTTCAATTATTTCTTTTGCCAATCCAATAGCCACTAAACAGCTGTCGTGCAAACTTTACGCTTCCATGAGACGTTCGCGTAGTCTACAAACCCCGACGTCGAATCGTTGATCGTAAAACACGGCATAACCTAGTTCCAAGGTCAAAGTGTTGCCCTTCACACCGCATGCCTCGACGTATACAGTGATTGAAGCCTCACTACTCTCTCGACCTCCACAGCACACTAGTCCTTGGACTATGTGCAATCCTAGCCGCTTTGCTGTCACTCACAGCTTTAGAGTAGCACTTTCCATCTTGCAAACCCACACGAATTTTTCCCAACTCTCTAGTCGTTGCGCTGTAGCATCGACTAAATAAGCCAAATATTTAGCCGTTATGCTGCTCATCCTTAGCATCGGGTAACCAACTCCAAATATCTAGCCGTTGTTCTACTCTATTCTAGCATCGACTATAAACCAAAACCACCAAATAAACCCTACCTACCCAATCTCTCTTTTTCCTCAACTTTATTTGAAACCCAACCTTTAGAAACCAAAACCCCTCTCTTTTGTTTTCCAAACTAAAATTTCTTTTGACCCAACTCCTTTTTCCTTCGCCTTGCTCCAATTTTCTTTATTTCTTGGTTTATCGTTTCTTTGTAGCAATTTGCTTATAGGCTCTATTTGCTATCTTTTTCGTATTCGTACGTTAGACCGTACAACAAATTCTATCGGCATCCAGGAGCTGACGTGGACCTAGATGGTTGCGCTGAAGCCGCGGGAAATCTTAAGGCGCAAGGCAAGACATAACTAAAATTTTGATCATATAGAAAACTTAATATAACTGTCATTTTATGCATGAAATATTACTCTTTAGATATTAAATACTTTCAAGCATTTTTGCATGAGATTATAGAATGATGCTTTAGTCATCATTTTATGTGGTTCACTATTCCAAATATCTTTACAAACTTAGGAATCTGGTTAAAATGGGCTTTTTGAAGTGTGATTTATGAAGTTGGTATGGAAGTTTTGGGATGTTGAGATATTTTGGTGGTTTAACCGGATTATAATTACCCCCTTATACCATGGAAATGACATAGTTACGCCCATCCACACGACCAAGTAATTGGACTTAGCCTAGTACATTGTCCCACTATATGAAAGATTGTTGGGTGGCTCATTAGGAGCAGGTTTTGTGGTGAATCATGCGTAAGGTGCTTGGGTGGCATGAATCACAACAGTGGGCTTCATGAAAGTGTGACGATATAGATACCTTGCCTAGGCCTGGCAAGAGTTCGACCACTATGATGAACCAAGACCCCACTGTACAGTAACTAGTGGTAAATGGGACTCTCGAACGGCTATGGTGTTTACAACCTCGCGAATTGTTCTCATCGTGTGGGTAAAGCTGGGCAGACATTGCAGAGTCGTACGTATTCGAATACACCATGCTCCCGGTCAAGGAGATATGTCATAAGGGTGATTCCTACTCCAAAAGTATAAGTAGTTTTGAAAATCTAAAATGTTGAGACTTCTCTAGAATTGGCCTAGATTTAGGAGAGGGTTTTTAATTACTTTTCCATTTAAATTAATCATTGCATATGATCTTTTCCATTAAAACGCTTCAAATGCTCCAATAATTCCAATAAAAATCCTCATAATACTTGATCACTCAAAGTATTTAAAACAAATTATAACCAGATCATTTAATGATTAATTTTGTATTTAAATAATTACTCGAATGTTATTTTGTATCTTAAAAATTAACAATTGAGCTCTAAAAAATCCGAGAATTTTTAGAATATAATTAATCATGGAGAATTTAATAATAAATAAATCCAGCCAATTTTTATTTAGGAAGTTTTATTTCCCACATTTAATATCACTTGTAAATGTGGGAATATTTAATATAAATTCTAGAAATAATTTATTAAATAATTTTATTAATCGCTGGAACTAAAATCAGGGTGTGACATCTACTGAAAGAGGGCGCATGCTAAATCTAACAACCCCTATGATAAACAATGGATTAAAAATATGGCATGCAAGTACCTAACATATGACATGAGAACGTTTATTTAGCTATTCTATGCAATGGTTATTGCAAGCTATTACCCAATCTTCCTATCGCACATCTACAGATTTATCTCCCAATTAATATAAAAGAAACACACTGGTACCTTGCTGTTCTTAACACCAAGCAACGTGAAGTGCAAATACTCGATTCGCTAGCCATATATCCCAATCAGTGAAGATCGACCCGATCTAAGGCGTGTGGTGAGCGATACACTTCGATCCACTTGTACAATTCAAATCGAGTTCGTCGTGTTTTAACAAACCTGACATTACAATCACTTCCCAGCTGGTAGCTATCCAGAGAGGATTACAGGGGACAAAAAAAAATCAGCACCCATAATTACAACATGACTGGCCTAATTTCAATATTACCTCATGGGAATACAGCGAAGTCCAGCAATTGCCAAAGCAAGGAGACTACGTGGGTTACTCCTAAACTCTTCCACATGCTATTTACATTATTTAATTATTGTAATGTGTTAACCTAACGCCTCAATTTTTCTAACGCCTCATGTAGCCTATATATCCTTTGAGTTCATGGAGCATTGGAGCGGATCTTATCTCCTACCAATTCAAATTCATGCAACTAAAACCAACTCTATTCATATTTTGCACCAATGCTTCCCATTATGAAAATCATTTAAAATGTTCTCCCTTTACATTATGCAGCAAGATATTAAAACATTTCAACAAGACTTAGCAGGAATTTTGATCAAGTTCAATCTGAACAATATTAAAGACTGTCCACTGCTACAAACCACAATATAAATGGAATATTGTCCAACATTTACCATCCTATGCCCTCTTTTGTTCACCAACTGAGGCCCATATTAACAAATTTAGTTACTCCTTGAGTATTTGACTGTTCCCAAACATTGTTGCCTTTTGAGTTAATTTTTATAGTTGAGATTTTTATTTCCTCTAGTTACTGCACAAAACACTTCTTTAAGGAATTGTATTTTTAAAAACAAAAATTCAGTTGGTTTAACAATTTTTACTAATATCTGTACCCATTTTCTCCTGATTAAGCTATGTTGGGGTCACACACACATGTAAACACACAAAGAAAGCCGATGGAATAGAAAGCCACAACAATCCGATAACCAAATAACAATGTGTACACAAAAAATTGTAACGACCATTATTCAGTGGCATCATTACAGGGCATAGCTAAATAACCCGATTTTATGAAAAAAAAATTGTGCAGGACATATTGAGACCTTAGTTTGACAAGCTGTGTATTCTACAATATTCTACAATTGCAAATCAAACACCAATGCAAACTAAATGATCTAGTTTGTGGCAAACCATAATATCGTTCACGCCGCCCACGCTGAAACTACTGAAAAACACTTGCATGTGTCTATGTGTCCAAATTTATAATATTAGGATATATCATATCATGTATTAAGTGTATTTACTTGGACAAAGGGAATGAAATGTATTAGTGCCTGAATCCAAGCTATCTAACATAAATAGCAAGTGCAGTAAACTAAAACGGATTAGTGATTTGCTTTCGCAGAACTATGTGGCTTGGCAAGCATTTCACCGATTAGGTATGTATGTAAGATAAGTAAAAGGCAGTGTATTTTTAGAAACTATAAATCTATTAAGGTTTTGCGTTCATAAAAAATAATTAGATTGGTGGGTAACTAATAATTCCATATAAACAGTACTATAGATGCATCAACAATGGGTTGCTTATACATTGGGTGATAAGTGATAACACACCAATCTATCCACAGACAAGGTCAACAATGTGTTGTTTATACAGTTTGGCATGAAACTACATCGTGGGGAAAAAATGGGTCCAATAGCAACTAAGTGAATCAGATCAACGTGAAGGAAAAGTATAATTGACAAAATAAAAAAATAGTAATCTTACATAAATTAGTTGAGCAAACTAAAGAAATGCATTTATAAACACCGCAACATTAGTTAAATGAACATATTGTGAGTTTGTAACCCAGTGCTACAGCAGTACATATCTCTACTCTAAGGCTGTAAAATTCAATGCACAAATGTTTTTACTCTGCTCAATATAACACCAACTCTTGCTGGCTCAGTTTTTTTTTAAAAAAATATATAGCTAGATTACATTTACCAAACCATTGGTTTGAATTACTTGCTGCTAACGACATAGATTACGTACTCTCAGCTTCTACATAGCATCTATCATCTCAAACCAACCTAGTGTAAATACAGTAATTACAAGTTTGCAGCAGTGAAATTTCGCAATATACTACTAGTACTATCTACACAAATAAAACTGGACCCACATTGAAATCTCCAATTGAATTAAGAAGCCATTTTTTTTTTCTTGAGGGAAGGAAGCCCCTACAGTTTAATATATTGAAAAAAATAAAAGGTAGAAAATTACAACAGATTAATCCAATGATCAAACAAATTAAGCTATGGAGTAAAAGGGAGAGACCATTCTTAAAGAGAACTCTCCAAGAGAAAAGAGAAGGAGCGATATTATAAAAAATTAAACCATTTCTTTGCTCCTAGATATTCCAAGTAACATAAAGCACCTTCTCAACAAAGTGTAAAGATCTATAGGTATTTTTGGCCGTAATCAACATTTCTCCAAATTTAAGGACAAATCCCAAACCACACCAAATTGCACCTATCATTCAGAGCTGAAGGGACATAAATAGTATATTAAAACAAACAATACACACCCACATTCAAATTCAGTTGCACAACTTACAAATAAAAGAGAGAAATAATATATTGCGAACTATCTCAAACACTCACAGACTTATAGAGACGAGACTCCAAGACAGAGACTCTAGATGAACCTAATGTAACAACCACGTAGGCACGCATGGTTGCATCTTGAAAAGTCTAAATTAACAACCAAAAAAAATTAATAACTAACGCATCCTCAACTGGTCACGTCTCGTGATTAGCCCAGGAACAAGTTGGTTGCATAGCTCTTCGTAGGTGGAGAAGAGCACCCTATCCTTGGCACCGGTGCGATGCCGGTTGGTGTGCACGCAGAAATACTTGAGCTGATCAAGCGTGCACAAACCCAATGTCTCCCCAAGCAGTAGGAACAACCAGTTGATGCGCTCCTTCTCGGCAGCGATCACCGGACGCAAGCATTTCTCATGGCCGCAGTCGTCACAGTTCGGCACGACGGGGTTCATCCACCGCGCCTGCGCGCGGTCATGCATATGTTGGTGGTTTTGGCGTAAGTAGTCGGACACCTCTTGAAACTTTGTGGCAATGTTGTAGACGATCACCTTGCATGCATCGCAGCGCCTGCACCGAGCGTCGCCTTGGATGGTGGTGATGTCGCGGCGAGCGAGCTCGGCGAGGGAGTGGTGTTTGGCCGGTTCATTGGTAGCCCAAGGATACGGTGGATCAGGAAGAGCATTACCGTCGTTGTTGTTATTGCCGCCACCGTTTGTGACGTTCGGTGCAGCGATGTTGCTAGGTGCCATGTCGTTGTCCTCGCCACGGGTGCGGCTAGATCTTGCCATGGACGCGTTGCTTTGACATCGAGTCGAGGAGAATTGTTGATGGAGGTGCGATAGGCTTGATGATGACATTGAAGGTCCAAAAAAATTAAAGCATGGAAATACCGAGACTGCACCATTGGGGATCAAACCACTCGCGCAGCCGGTGAACAGCACACCGGCTGCCGAGGCCACAAAAGACGGCGTGACCACCGCATTATCGGCAGGAACATGTTCAATCGATGGTTGGGCCGCCGATCCGGAGACCACACCAGTGGCCACCGGCGGCCGCACCTCGATCGACGTCGTCACTGCCGGAGCGCAAGAAGAGGAGTCGTCGTCGACGACGCCCGTGGCGACCCCGTAGGCCACCGGACCGAGAGACAGTTTCAGCCATGGTGGCACATTGTCGTCCTCGCCGCTGCCATCGTCCATGGCGGCCTTCCTCTTCTGTCCGGACAACGACGAGCCGGCTCCATGCACCACCGCCGGCGGCTGGGGCGGGGGCGGTGGCGAGGACGCCTCCCTCCCCATGACGAGGGAAGAGAGAGCGCCGGCCGGGGCGATCACTCGTAGGGCTTTACACGCACGGCCATCTCGATCGATCGGTGGTTAATTTCAACGCGTTTGGACGACAACCGCGAGAGAGCGCGATGCGATCGACGACCACGCGCGACGACGCGGCTTGACTACTCTCCGCTCATCCGCTGTTTGTTTGTTTGTTGGTCGGGGCCGAGGAAATAGCAAAGGCTCCTGTTTCTTTTGAGATGGAAATCGATCAATCTGAACGATGCTGCTGCTATACTCAATGCGATTTTCGGGCACCGCGCGTTCGTACATGTACGCGCGCGTGCTGCATGCACAGAAAATTTTGCGCGTCTCGATCGCCCTAGCGCGTTAAACAGGACGTTCGAGCTGCCGGTCTGCCCCTTCCAAGATGAATGGATAAAGACCAATAAATAGATACCGTGCCTATCCACGTTCCAACAACTGCATGCACGCCCTTCCCGGTCTGATCGTTGTTTTTCTTTTCGTCCACGGGTGGAGAAACTATCTTTCGTCGGTCGGCCGACTTCCACAATAGTTCCGGTTACAATAAAAACCGGGGCTAAAGATGATCTTTAGTCCTGGTTAAAATGCTGTCAGAGCCTGTCAGGCCCCCCCCCCGGATCTTTAGTCCCGGTTGGTATCGGTTCCGTCATTTGGTCCGCGGCAAATGGAAAGAAAGACTTAGGCAGAAGTTCAATTTTCCTGTGAGTACACATGTTTTACATTTATATTCAATCTCCAATTCAAATACATACAAGTGTATATTAATTAGATCTCTCGTAGTTTGTCATTTATTTGTAGTGCGCAAAGCAAAAGCAGGGAACTAACTTGTGTGGCTACTACGTGTGTGAGTATTGCCACTGCCTTGCAAACCAAATCATCACCACAAGAGAGCTCGATGTACGTAGAAATAAATTCAAAATTTCATTGCGTATGTATCGATTTGTTGTTTAATTACTAATTAATTTCATACATTCATATAGTTTATTCGCATGAGGGATAACCTGATCACACACAAGGAATTTATCGTGGCGGTTCAAGAACAACTCATGGGATTCATCAACGAACAAATCCGTGATCCCAATAGTGAATTCTACTAGGACGGAAATACAATTCATAGGTCCTTAGCTTCTGAGATAACGACTACTACTACGTCGAAATCATAGCTAGCTAGGACATCATAATGGATTGTAATTAATACATGTCTATTTTTCTATATGCATGTACACATTTTCTTTACTGTAAATATATATTTTGGTCATATATATATATATAAACCATGCAGCAACAGGGCCATGCAAAAAAAAAGGTCAGCTCAATCTTTAGTTCCGGTTGGTAACGGCTCAGCTGGCCACGTGGCTGAGCCATCTTTAGTCCCAGTTATTTCACCCGGGACTAAAGATAGCGATATTTCGTCCCGGATTGGTAGTCCCGGTTTGAAAACCGGGACTAAAGGGGTTACGAACCGGGACTACAAACGCTTTCTCC
The DNA here is from genome assembly GCF_000147395.1 of Oryza glaberrima. Lineage (NCBI taxonomy): Eukaryota > Viridiplantae > Streptophyta > Magnoliopsida > Poales > Poaceae > Oryza > Oryza glaberrima. Next base: position 6,618,836 of record NC_068337.1, on the reverse strand, counting down.
ACCAGTGGTCTTATTATTGTTTGATTTCTTTTCAAAATGTTGCTAGTATTTCTATATAGCGTAGTCCCTCTGTCCCTAAATAGTAAATATTGGACGTCGTGGACTTTTTTAAGCATGTTTGACCATTCGCCTTATTTAAATTTTTTTTGAAATATATAAAACTATATATATACATAAAAGTATCACTGGTAGAGAAATGCTTTTTACTCCCGATTGGTAACTCACTATAGTCCCGGTTTTCCAATCGGAGTTTTTCTTTTTTTTTTCTATTTTGTATATCTCACGCCCATTATCTCAAATCATTCACAGCTATATAGTTCATCCCAAATCATTCACAGCAATAGTTAATCCCCAATCATTCACAACATTCACAACACAGATCATTCTCAAAATCATTCATAACAACAACACATATCAAATCACACATTCATCACAGATCGATTCAACACAGATCGAATCATTCAACACAGGTCGAATCACACATTAAGGAAAAAAGAAAAAAAAATTCACGCAGCAGCCCCGGCCTCCACTGCCTACCGCCGCACCAGCCTCCGCGCCGGCTGCCACCGGGCGCGGCCCTCCGTGCTAGGCCGCCGCCGCCCGGCCGCCTCCCCCTTCAGATCTGGCGGCGTCCGACCACCTCCCCTCCCGGATCCGTGCACGAGGCCGCCTCCGCCGCTGCCCGGCCGCCTGAGAATGGGGAGGAGAGGGGAGGAGAAGATGAGGAAGAGGAAGAGAATGAGGAGAGGAGGAGGAAGAGGAAGAGATAGGGGGTGAAGAGGAGAAAGAGATAAATTAAGGTGAGGGAGGAGGAGATAGAACTTATTAACTGATACCGCCTCCTCCTTCTGGGTCTCGCGCATGCCTCGTCATCTCTGCCGCATATGCCGATCTTTTTTTCCCGGTTGGTAACACCAATCGAGACTCGAAATAACCGGGACTAAAAATAATAAAAATAATAGAGGGGTTTGACACCGCCTGCTTTTTTTTTTTTTGAACCGGGACTTATTTTTAGTCCTGGTTGGTGTTCCCAACCGAAACTAAAGATCAAAAAGTAGCTCTAATCTTTTGAACCGAGACTAAAGATAATCTTTGATCCCGGTATCTGTTGTAGATGGTGTGAACTGGAATGTTGCATGCATGCAGGTACGTATATACGTAATTCGAGTTCACATCCGGACACGGTTGTCGTCAATGGGAATTCCTATATGGCAAAGGCAGGAGCCCATGCAAATTAAAGGGTTGGGATTTGGTCTGGCGGTCGTTGGAATTTTGATCGATTGGTTTAGTTGCGCAGCACAACTTGGAATTTTGAATTATCTGCGTCTATCTTTTGTATATGGCAAACATACAATTAATCCGTTGTTCATACCAAATCTGACTTTTCATATTTTTGTATTAGTGTAAAAACTATACAAAATTATTGGATATGCGAGAATCGAACATAAGGGCAAGTTTAATAAGAGAGTAAGCAGCCATCTATTAGATAAGCTTACATGTCATTTCTATATCATTAAAGATAATATAATATTTAACCGAGTCATTAATTTTTCTCTCAATGTGGGCCAAACCTTGGTTCTCTCTCCTAGGCTATCAACCAGTCACAGATGCTCTTTCTATGTGGGCCAACCTTAATTATCTCTCACCTATTCTTTTCACCAATCACAGCATCCATCGTATGCATGCCGTGTCTAGGCGCCCGTGCACAGGCGTTGTCAATTTAGTCGACGGCTGCTCTCTCTCTCCACTCCCTCTTTCTTCCAGCAATGAAAAAGAGCTGATGCCAGCGGCTAATAGTAGGTACATTTTCCCTATTGCACCTGCCCTAAGCCTCCCATTGACATGTAGGCCCAAATTACACATAGTCATTGCGCCTTGTTTTGGCAAATTGTGGGCCTCTTCAGTTTGTTGCCTAAATCATAAATTCTTCATTAGTAAATAATTAATTTAGGAAAGATACTTATGATACTTTGCATTTTTAACCATCATGTATTTGGTGAAGGGAGATCATATGTTTCTTTATTAGAAATGAAGCACACATAATCAACGGTTATGATTTGCCGTGGCTCTATGGAACACCCTAAAATGGTTCTTCTATGTTTTAAGGATCAGTCATTATTTTTTTAGATAATGGATTTGAGAAAAAAAAAGGCCTCTACATCCTGCAGGATATATGCAACCACAAGGTTACATAGTATGAGCATTTAAGCTCGTAATACATGTTCCAAACAATAAAACAACCCGTGCTCATGTTCTTCACTGGTTGAATCAGTTTGACTCATCAGTAAAAAAAAAAGATATCAAGCTCCAACTCATTACATGTAGGGATGAAAACGGTACAAAAACGGCGGAAACTATATTTTTTGTTTTTGTTTTCATATTTTTTTGGAATCAGAATCGGAAACCCAGATACGAAAATGGAATCAAATATTGTCGAAACCGAAAACGGAGCGAAAACTGACCGGTGCTGATACAGTAACGAAAATATATCGGAATAAAAAACCCCTCAAACTAAGCTTTAAAATATGTCAAATCCAATTCTCAAGTCTCAAATTTCAACATTACATCACAAAACACAATCATGTCAAGTTCAATTCTCAAGTTTGAATTGGGTGTATTGGGTTGGGCTGAATTGAGTGACATAGGAATTAGGATGCTAAATTGGGTTGGGATAGGGAGGAATTATAGACTATGTTATGGGCCTTTGTAATTCCGGAAATTCCGAGAAATTTCCCGAAAAGTCTCCAACCAATTCCGAGTTCCGACGGAAACTGCCCCTATCATATTCGATTCCGTTTCCAAGAAAATATTTCCGAATTCGTTTTCGTTTTCGAAAAAATTCTAACCGACAGATTCTGTTTTCGAAAATAGATCCGGAATCCAGAAAATTTTAGTACCGTTTTCATCCCTAATTACATCAGCATCCGGACCGACCAAACACTTCGATATTCCATCATTCGAAATATGGCCTCTTCTCACTAAGGACCTGTTTGGTACAGCTCCAACTCCTAAATTTAACTCCAGGAGTTGAGTCTGAAGTGGAGTTGTGGAGCTGCCTAAACCTAGCTCCACAACTCTAATACATTTTGTGAGAGGGCTCCACCCAACTCTACTCCCAGTTTTAGTGGAGCTGAAATTGTTTGGCTGAGCTCCAGCTCCAGGAGGGATGGAGCTAGAGCTAGAGCTATGCCAAAGAGGCCCTAAACAATACTCTCCGGCTATTTGACTTTTTTTTTGTTCAGTGATAGTGTGACTTTACAGTTTGCATGAACAGCCATTACATGCATGTGCTACCAATACTTAAGAACTGATCTTTCATCGTGGTATCAAAAATCACAAATATCTCAGCTAGATTTAGAACCGGTACTAAAAATGTTTTAGTACTGGTTCTAAAAATCCAAGTCCCTGAAAACATTTTGTCTCGGTTGGTGTTACCAACCGGTACTAAAAGTGCATCTTTAGTACTGATTGGAAATATAAACCGAGACTAATGCCGGAGGATCTTTACTTTCAGTTGGTAACATCAACCCAGATTAAAATACTTGACTATTTGTGAGCTCCTTAACAGAGACTAGAATCCTCTCAAGAATTTGAACTCCGGGAAATATACTATTACATAAACCTTGATGATGTCCTCCTTCCCTTTACCTTTCTTGTTGAATTGCTTTCTACCACGCTAATGTAGTGATGTTTGACCTCGCCTCCTTACTTGTGGATTGGATCAACTTTAATGTTGTTGCCTGTTTGTATTGCTGCTCTACAGGTCAGATGGTCAGTTCTTACTTCCGACAATCTGACCTAGTATCATAATCCAACCATGTTTCGCTTTAGCTTTCGCATTTCATTTTAAATCATCTATTCACCTCATCTCTAAACGATATCGAGGTCATTTTACTTTTCTATAAAACAAATGAAATGGTTCAACCTGTATCAATACGTAAATGGTGCCATCTGTTAAAACCATTAATATACGAATGGATGAAAATGGTTCAGATAGTTATAATACTGGGATGCTTTTTCGGAAATAAATAATGTCGGCCGGATTTTTTTTTTGATAGTTTTGACAATAGAAACGAATTCAGATTTTTTTTCGGAAAACGATACAGTAAGGTTGGTATATGGCGAAAACGAAAAATGGTTAGAAAATATATGGATAATTTTTAAATAGTTATTCGGATAGCTTTATAAAACCATTTATCTCCATTTTTAGGTTCACATCTCTATCCCAACATATTTGTTAAATAATTTTATTTTAGAAACAAGGTATGCAGCTATCCAGTATGTCATATTTGCTAGTTACAAATCATACACTATATTCGGTACTATTATCTATAATAAAAACATTATTTATTATAGTAATATATCAAATAATTTGTTTTTAATGGAATACCTTATTATTTTAAAAAAGAAGTGTCCATGTCAATTACATTTGTTCATTACTAATAACTTTGAAATGAAACAAATTACATTTAAAATTGAGATTCTAATATGAATATTGAATACGACTTCATATTTACAATTATATTTTTTATTAAAATCTAGAAAACCAAAGAGCCTAATTTAGAATAACATATTATATATACCACGAATTTATTTTCTTTTGGATAAAACTGCCTATATTTCTTTATTGATTTTGTAAGAATGGTAAAAAGGTCTTTCTTTATGTTCCGATAAATATTCGTGCCCGTATTCTAACTCATATTCATTATGTATCAGTATTCGATAATATTCGACTCTATTTGATTTTCTTTTCTAATTCCAAAAATTATAGGAACATTATCCCCCGTATAAACAAGTTAGACTGTGTTCGGGAGGTAAGGTTGGGCACCTCCCGACACGGAAAACAAAGCACGCAATTATAGTGAAATTAATTAAGTATTATCCTAATAAAAAACTTTAAAAATAGATTAATATAATTTTATAAAGTAACTTTCATATAGATTTTTTTTTAAAAATATATTGTTTAGTAGTTTTAAGAGTGTGCGCGTGGAAAATGAGGCAAGTGAGGTGGGAAAGAGGGGAAAAGAATGCTGTCTTCACGGGAGGCAGTTCCTACCACAAACACGAAAACGGATTGGTCCATTAGCACGTGATTAATTAAGTATTTGCTATTTTTTTTAAAATGGACTAATTTTATTTTTTAAGCAATTTTCGTATAGAAACTTTTTTTAAAAAAAGACATAGGGAGAGATGATGGGAAAAGGGGCATCCGAACACAACCTAGTATATAAGGGTACAATACATAGACGCAACTATTCACCGATCTAGGGCTGTCAATGAGCCGAGCTCGAGAAAGCTCGTCTGCCAAGCTCGAGCTCGACACAGGCTCGAGCCGAGCTCGAGCCGAGCCTACTACACCTTCGAGCTTTTAGGCAAGCTCGGTTCGAGCTCGAGCTCGGCTACCGAGCTTGGCCATAAGTAGTATAATATATATTTTAATAATAATCTCTTGATAAGTATAATTATTTTTTAGTTAATCACACTAATAAAAGAGTAGAAAATAATTAAAATAAATATATTGTGCTAACACATGCTAATTTATTGTGTAAATAGATACTAATATATATATATATTTATCTATTGTTTATTATATTAATAAGGTAAACATGTAATATAAACTATGCACGGTCAAGCTCGGCCAGACTCTAGACTCAAGCTCGGCTCGATAAAGCTCGCGAGCTTTTCTCAGGCTCGGGTTCAGCTTGAATAGAGTCTAGGACGAGCCAACCTCGAGTGCTCGCGAGCCTCGACCTTTTACACCGATCCCTGCATACCAAAGTCGGCGGCTACACCTGACTCATCGATCCACTACTGCCGCCGCCGCCCATGGCCTCCGCCGCCGTCGCCGTCGCCCCCGTCGTCTCCGACCTCGTCGACTTCCTCAACGCCTCCCCCACCGCCTTCCACGCCGTCGGTACGCCCCCCTTCCCCCCCGATTCCTATTTCCCTTCCTTCTTCCTCCTTTGGTGTCGATCGACGCAAACTGGACTGTGAATGTGTTGTCTCAGATGAGGCGAAGCGGCGGCTGAAGGCGGCGGGGTTCTCGCAGCTGTCGGAGCGGGAGGAGTGGGCGGGGCTCCAGCCCGGCCGCAAGTACTTCTTCACGCGCAACCACTCCACCATCGTCGCCTTCGCCATCGGCGCCAAGTGAGCCTCTGCTAGATCCACTTTTACCTTGTCCTCACACTCCTTGGATTGCTCGAGGCTATAGGATTATTTAATTTGTCATACTTTTTCTATTTTTTTTTGTGAAGAAACTTATCTGTAGTAATTCTATACGGTTTTGTGGATCATGAATGTCCTGATTAGTGCATTATTTATTGTTGGATTATGTTGATGTGTTGTAGGTATGCTGCCGGCAATGGGTTTCACATAATCGGTGCGCATACTGACAGTCCATGCCTGAAGCTCAAGCCTGTCTCCAAGGTTTAGAGTTTGAACTCTTCGTAGTTGATTTCTGTTTATGTTAATTGGCGTGGTACAATTCGATGAATTGGTGATTAAATCCTGCTTCTTGCCACGCAGGTAACAAAGGGAGGTTATCTTGAGGTTGGGGTCCAAACTTATGGAGGTGGCTTGTGGTACACATGGTTCGACCGTGATCTTACTGTTGCTGGTAGGGTGATTGTAAGGGAGAAGAAGGATGGTGCAGTGTCGTATGCGCATAAGCTTGTAAGAGTGCAAGAGCCAGTCATGAGAATCCCCACTTTGGCTATTCACCTTGACAGGTTGGTGTTAGCAACTTATCCATTTTTGTGTTTTATTCCTGTGATAAAGTCCATGAAAATTGGACCTACATTAAATTTTAGGTCGTAATTTTGTTAGTCCTATATTGCTAGATCGGAACAGTTAATCAACCTAAACTAAAGTAAACTATAGGTCACATGTGTGTCCAATTGCCTATTTGGTTTCTTGTGGCAACTTATTTATTCTACCTACTATCCTGTAGTAATTAATGTTTGTCAAAGAAAAAAAATCTGGACTAAACCAAAGATAACAGTAGGTCCCAAATACAGAAAATCGACGACATGCTTCAGGTATCAGTTTCAGCTTGACCCTGTCAGCATGCACTTGAACCTTTTACCATTAGAAACTTAGAGTAGAAATCCACACTTCAGCTAACTGAGCCAGATGCCTAACTGAAAACATGCATCACCAATTTAAAGGAAACTCAAAGTAATACTTGTACACTCTGACATATCTAGTTTGGATGTGTTCGCTTAAACTGAATAAGAGAAGGAATTTCCATATTTGATCAGTAGTAAGATAGCTCGTATACAGATCGTGATGTCCAACATTATTTCACAACATCCTGGTCCATTTGTTCATCTTGTATTGAAACATTTTCTACAGAAATGCCATTATGTTCTTTTGTTTCAAAATTTAGTTAATATAAATTTTCTCATGGCAACGAAAACTGAAAATTTGACATATCATATTGATTAGTTATGTGAACTTTAGGTCTTCGCTAATGTAATGTACCTAGCTGTTTACATGTAATAACAACGATACATGTGGATAAAACCTTAGCTTTTAGCACCTTACACAATTGCTCTTAACACGTCTAAACTAATTTACCGTTCACAGATTAACTTTGAAGAAATGTTTTGAGAATAAATCACTATATTTAATTAGTCCAATACTTTGGTTTGTCATGCCCACTTGCCAGTACTTTGAAATGTCATTCTCGCCATGCATTTACTTTCAATAGTGCAACCTATGCTGGACATAAATCCTGTTATGTTTCGATGCTTTTATTGTTTATAATAGTAAAGAGCAATTTCATTTGTCTTGCTTAAATTATGTACAGGAATATCTCCTCAGAAGGTCTCAAGATTAACAACCAGAATCATCTTGTCCCTGTGCTGGCCACATCTGTTAAGGTGATTTGAATACATTGGCCAGTGTCTGAGTTTCTTTTTTTTTATGGAAACTAGAAATGTATCCCATTAATATGACATGTTAGGAAAGCCACTAACAAGCGTTCTAGATACAAACTCTGGTAAATCTTCATGCCTCTTCATGCCAAATAAACAGGCTCAAAGAAGAATCTAAAGCCATGCTGAACTTGGCTAGTTCATGCACAAAATTGCATTACAATCTCTAGGACCAAACATGAGATTAATAACATCCAAACCAAGCAAATAAGTTTTTTTGGCTTCTATAACAATTACTGTGCCATTGGAGCAATTAGTCCTTGAAAGTAACTATTGAGTAAATATGGCAATCTGGAGCAATACAATATTTTGTTCGATAACAATTACTGTGCCATTGGAACAATTAGTCCTTGAAAGCAAATATTGTATTTTGTTCGTTGAAGGTTTGTCTATGCTGTTTTCAGTTCACCTATAGTTCCTACATTTATGAATTTACTTATTTGAAATACTATTGCTTGATTTTGTGTAAAATCTAGCTCCTTAATTACGCCACTTTGTAAATTTTCTATGTTGTTGTGTTTGCAAATCGTATTTTCTGCTGAGGGAGGAAATTACTTTCATGCAAGCGTTTTGCTAAAGAACGTTTAAATATTTCTTTCACTTCAACGAACAAAATACAATATGGCAATCTGGAGCAATACAAGACTGAAGGCAATACAATATTTTGCAGAATGAAATGCAGAAATTAGTGGCAGAAAATGGTTCAGAGTCATCTGAGATTAAGAACACCAAGCATCATCCACTATTATTGCAGGTACTTATTTTGTGTAGTATACTAATTCCATTGGACAAATAGGTTCACAAATAATACAAAACTCCTGATATATCTTTCTTTTAAATTTGTTGCAGTTGATTGCTAAAGAGGCGAACTGCAAGCCTGATGAGATATGTGACTTTGAGCTGCAGTTGTGCGATACGCAGCCAAGTACTGTAGCAGGTGCCATGAAAGAATTCATCTTTTCAGGAAGGCTTGACAATCTTTGCATGTCATTTTGTTCGTTGAAGGTTTGTCTATGCTGTTTTCAGTTCACCTATAGTTCCTACATTTATGAATTTACTTATTTGAAATACTATTGGTTGATTTTGTGTAAAATCTAGCTCCTTAATTACGCCACTTTGGAAATTTTCTATGTTGTGCTTGCAAATCGTATTTTCTGCTGAGGGAGGAAATTACTTTCATGCAAGCGTTTTGCTAAAGAACGTTTAAATATTTCTTTCACATGTTTCTAAGTGTATTATTACATTTACTTAATTTGAACTAGTACGGGGATTTTTTATAAGAAAAAGAAGATAGAGAAACAACAAACAATGACATCAAAATTAAGTTGTAAAATTTGCTGGAAGTAATAGCTCATCTTCTCACCTTCTATTCATTCCAAATTTGTATAATGGAGCCCCTCTTGTATCATGAATCGCAATCATGATTGCTATTGAATGGGTTAGTGACCTAGCATCCTTTATAACTCTAGTTAAGTGCTACATCGTGTCGTCATTTTGTATATGTGCTGCTCTAGAACAGAAAGATACCTGTTCCGTTGTGTACTTTAAGGCAATAAAGTTAGTCAACTGCATCCCTTTCTAAAGAACTAATTATTTCTTTCTTCTTGCGAGCAAATAATATGCAATTACTTAACCCCTATACTGTTTCAGGCCCTAATAGAATCGACTTCTTCTGAAGAATCTCTTGCGCATGAATCTGGTGTGAGAATGGTGGCTCTATTTGACCATGAGGAGGTTGGATCTGATTCGGCTCAGGGAGCTGGTTCTCCTGCCATGTTAGATGCTTTGTCAAGAATCACAGGGTCTTTTAACTCTTCAAATTCGAAGGTACTAACTGATTTTCATTACGCAAGAATAAAGCATATATTTCTGTTTCAGTTGGTAACCAGATCTGTTACTTTCATTAAACAATTTTGTTTTTGTTGACCATGTAATGTGGCATGGCTTAAAGGATACTTTAAATAAACTGTTTGCACATATTGAAATAGTTCTCCCCAGCTCCATTATGCACATTACAAACAACTAGACTGTTTGCAGTCTGTGTACCTATTTAGGTTTACATTGTGACAATCTGCTTTTAATTTCCAGTTGCTAGAAAAGGCTATTCAAAGAAGCTTTCTAGTATCTGCAGATATGGCACATGCCTTACACCCCAATTATATGGTAAGATTTTCTTTGCATCAGTATCTGAGATTTGCAGTTATACAGCAACAATTAAATTAAACCTTTTGAACCTATTTCTATTTATCTTTGCAGGACAAGCATGAGGAGAACCACCAGCCTAAATTGCATGGAGGACTCGTGATTAAACACAATGCTAACCAACGATATGCTACAAATGCTGTGACAGCATTTATTTTTCGGGAAATTGCTGAGAGGCACCATCTACCTATACAGGTTAGTTCATGTATGAAGGATCCTTCTATAACAACTGTGAAATAGTGCTTTGTTCTGAACTAATCAAGTTGTCATAGTCTCTAAGTTCAAAAATATGTCTGGCTAATCTATTGACCTTGACTCCTGCTCTATCAATATATAAGGCAAATTTCTTGCCTTCCTTTTCGGAAAAAAAAATCTATTGACCTTGAGATGAATAAACAAATTAGATAAGCTCTTGAACAGTTTGTACTTATCCAGTTTAAGAACAAGGGGCTATTACTTGTTTAAACAAATTGGAAATCAATAAAATTTAATTTCTGCATTCATTTTTGCAGGATTTTGTTGTTCGGAACGACATGGGTTGTGGTTCAACCATCGGCCCAATACTAGCTAGTGGTGTTGGTATTCGTACTGTGGATATTGGAGCACCACAATTGTCGATGCACAGCATCAGGGAAATGTGTGCTGTCGATGACATCAAGCACTCGTACGAACACTTCAAGGCATATTTCGAAGAGTTCACTGAATTGGACAGCAAAGTTAAAGTAGATTGCTAAGATGAAGTAGTGACCATACTGGATCAGCCGACTGGTGGTGTTGCTTTGACATATCCTGTACTGTTGCAAAATAAATGAACAATAAATTGGGTTACATTATCTCGTCACAGGAATCTCATGGAGAATATATTTTCTGGCTGTGATTTTTATCTCCTCGTTCCTGGTCAGTTGCCGGGATCTGTGCTGGCCACGTCATCTTTTATGGTCTAGTACAGGTCGAAATGTGCTTCTTAGAAGTATAATAAGTTTTCACCTCAAGTATAGGAGAAAATCAGAAAGCCTCCTCCCTCCGTTTATAACTGTTTTGACTTTTTCGTAGTTCAACTTTTGATCAAGTTTATAGAAAAGTTGATAACACCAAATAAGTAACACAAAATTGAGTATACTTTGGTAGTATGTTTATTTTGTGTTGAAAATGTTGTTATGTTTTTATATAAATTTGGTCAAACATAAAAAATTAATTTTTCTAGAAAAAATGTCAAAGCATTTTATAATATGATGAAACGGAGGTAGAGTAGTAGATTAGTTTCGGCGGTCATATATATATATATATATATATATATATATTTGTATATGATTGTATGATCTTTATGAGATGGATATTTGAATTGAAATAACTACTACTCCCTCCGTCCCCTAATATAAGAGATTTGACATTTTACTTGTATTGTTTGATCATTCGTCTTATTCAAAAAAAATTTTAGAATTATTTTTTATTTTTTTAACTTACTTTATTAACCAAAGTACTTTAAGCACAACTTTTTATTTTTTATATTTGCACAATTTTTTTGAATAAGACGAGTGATCAAACAACGCAAGCAAATGTCAAAATCCCTTATATTAGGGAAGCAAATGTCAAAATCCTTTATATTAGGGAGTACTACTACATCACATACAACATACAGTTGCCTCGATCATTTTAAGTTTGAATGCTTGAGGTAGCCATCATATGAGACAGGTAGTACAAGTCAATGTGTTCAATTTGTTGTTCACAAGTTAAAATAATTGGGTAGAAAATATGAACGCAATCTTTCAGCACAAACATGCATAGCTACTTTCGCTGTGTTTAGATCCAAACTTTCAACTTTTTTCATTATATCAACCTGTCATACACACATAACTTTTCAGTCACATCGTACCAATTTCAACCCAAACTTTCAACTTTGGAAGGAACAACATAGCCTTTAAGTATTGATAATGTTGAAAAATGAGGGGCATGTTGAAATGGAAAATGTATACCTCTTCCACTCTTTGTCAATGTGCTTACCATTGTGCTCTGCGATCGTGTGAATGTATGGGTCGAGTCATCAGCGAGGATGTTCTATAATCAAAACTATTAATGCGAACTACTCTACATTATTGAGAGGTGACTAGAGATCGGACGGCTTCTTCTTTGTTTGTAAGCCGTCGGTTTGGTTCGGTGCCACCAAACTACACCTTTTATCATTTTTTTACAGGTTCTCTATTTTCTACGAGATATATTCAATTTCTTATGTATAAATAAATTTGATAAAACTACAACCATTTGTCATAACTACCAGCTTGTTGCAACTTTAGTTGATTGCATGATAATCACTGATTTTAACAGAAATATACAACTCTTTATGTTAGGTTGCTCACTGTCAGTTCATCCATGCAATATCCGCACATTCATGCAAATTAGGCCCACATATCAGAAACTGTATAGGATAAAGTCAAAATTTTGCAATAAAACTGTATGTTTTCTTGTAGTTTTGTGAAATGTCGTTGTACCAACCGATTCAGTTTTATAAAATTTACTCTTTATATTTTTTTCTAAATTGATATTTGATTTTAGAATTTCCACTTTGCTACCTGATTTTTTGTTTGATTTTTCCTCTCACTATTCATTTATTTAGTATATTCAAATATAATGCTTATGAAGTTCAGTTATTGTATAAAGGATTTTAAACACATACTTTATCCTGTAGTACATTTTTAGATACGTTATTTGCATCTAAAAGTGTCGGATTGATAAGCTCCGTAGACGTAGGAAACTACAGGTTTAAAAAAATAGGACCAATCTAGGAAGGACTAGATTGATTTTGAAATAAGGAGGGGGGTGAGGCTTGAACCCAGACCGGCTAGCTCGTAGCTTGCGTTGCTAGCCAGGAAGACCCCGGGCCTTTCTCGAAACTACAGGTTTGGGATCAACCAAGGGTTCTGGGTGAGCTTGTTGTGCCCATGAGTGTTTGGGAGTAACACAAGTCATGTATACAAGTTCGAGTTTCCCGAAAGATAACAATTATACACTCCTGTTTTGTTCACTATCGGCTAAGTCCATATAAACCTGGAAACTCTCAAGCTAGCTAGCATAGTTCTTGCCAATTTCTAGAACCAACCCTTTTATGTAAAATCAAAGTGTTTTGATTATTATTTTGTGATGAACAATTGGCATATGTGATTATTGGTTTTGATATTTGGAGATTATTGGCGAAGTGGTTTTGGAGATGATTGGATTTTACAGGTGTTAAACAGGAGCTGCTGAGTTTTGGGTCCGGTCAGACCGGGCATGGGTTGCCAGTCAAACCGACGGTTATCGAGTGGTCAGACCGGGCGACTCTGTGTTGGTTTCAGTTTTGGGTTGTTTGTTTGGATATCCGTGATTATTTTATGTTTATGGCTTCTAGATGGATACTACGTATGTAATACTGTTATTTGCTAACAATGAGTCAAGTTGGAGATAGCTTGGTCTCGAAATATGGTTTCTTTGTTTGATTCATGTGTAGGTGACTTGATGCCTCGAGAGAGTATTGCCGGTGATGGATCAGGAGTAGACTTGGGGATAAAGCGATGTCTGTGACGGTCAGATATCATGCAGGATACTTAGGCTAGAGTTTAATGCACGTGGTTGGTGAAGATTCCATATGGCATACGATGGAGATTATGTGCGTATGGGATGCGGAGTCGAATTTGGAAGGAGTCCAAATTTGGTATGATTAGAGTTTGTAAAGTTTGTTCCTTATACAGGAAGGTTTCCTAAGTGGTTTAGGACTTCTAGTATAAGTTTGGTTCATGGCTTTAGGCTGCCTACCTCATGTATAAATAGAGAGGGAGCGTGAGGCTTCCCGGTATCGCTTTTGAGAGTATTGAGTTGATAGTTTAGTTAGGGTTTCGAGTTTAGTCGAGATTTTCGTGAGGAGTGCTGTTGTCGCACTTTGTAAACACATAGAGAAATAATAAAATTGTCATCTACTTCGAGAGTTCTTCGATTTGTGTTTTCTCGGGTTTGGTGGTCTAACCAGCGAAACACCGGCAGTCAGACCAGTGACATTGCGGCGGTCAGACCGGCGGGTACACTACGGTCAGACTGGTGACGGCAACAGGAGGCAGAGGCGATTTTCAGGCGGTAGGACCGGGCTTTCAACGCCGGTCAGACCGACGGCTTCCAGGCGGTTAGGCCGGCGCATCACCTACGGTCATATCACGATCCATCGAATTTAAGGATCCATCGAATTTAAGGGTAACTTTTAATTCCGCAAAAAGTTTAGGTTTTTGGGTATACCAACCATTCACCCCCTCCCCCTCTGGTTGGCTTAGTTCTTGTATTTTGATCTTACATTTTATACCCTTTGATGGTTTGACACCCTTTGATGGTTTGACACCTCTCTCTCTGGGGAGACAACAAACATACGCTCGTAAGCTTAACCAAATCCTAGAGCTCTATGCCGGTACAGACATCCCGTGGGATGTAACGCCGGGCCCATTTGAAGCCTCCCAGTTTTTTCCCTGAGCTTCCCAACCTCCTCTTTTGATTTATGTTTATTTGCTAAAATTTGAATTTTTAACTTTTCACCGTAAATTATTTTTCAGTCTTTACTTTTACTTTTAGATCGTTAAGAATACGCATATAAAAGTTTTATTTACAGATTATTTTTCATTTGTAAATATGCCGTTTCGCTTATTCCGTCAATAAGCGAATAAGCGAAACGATGTAGTCCTCCATATCCATGGCCGTGTGAACACAACGAATTGTTAATACACATATCAAAAGTCGAAGACACCGTATATTGAAAAACAAAGAGATATATGCATTGTTACAGTAGTCATCTACATATTTATCAAGCATTAGTCCATTATTTATATGACCTGTAAATTCAAATTCTTCGGGCAAACAACTGCCATTTTCACTTGCAAATGGAATTGTTCACCTTACTTCTATATATATTGCAAATCGGCTGTACGACTGTAGCCGATTCAAACTGACCCTACAAATATATTGCTACACAAACACAGAGGATCTGTGTAGTCAAAGACAGGGAATCACCACAAAGGCATCAATTCCAAAATTAAGATGAACAGAAGGAATACCCTGTCAAGATTGACTTGATGTAATTATATCGGTGTTGGTATACAAAACTTCTTTCCTCATTCCAACAAATTATTTTGACAAATTTCAGACTGTGAAGCGAAAACTGTGATAAAATGGAGCAATTGCGCCATACAGCAAATCAAAATGAAAACCACATGGTGTTGGCAGCAGTTTAAACATCTAGAAAACCCAGTGTAAGGGGTTTTCGGCACATGTCATGTTTATAGGCTGAAGAACTGGCACTTTATGATAGGGCTTTCTGGACCTCAACAGTCACTTCCTTTGGTGGTTTTTCGGCATGCAGATTTGCGACTATGCCCTTCTTGGTGTAGTAGTCAATCACCTAGAGGAAGGAAACCATTCCACGAATTAAATTGAGTGAACAGGCAGCAACTGCTTTGCATTATGGCAGATAATAAACAATATTTCACAATAAAACTAAGGATTACAAAAGAAATGAGGAAATTGAAGCCAGGAGATGGAAATATCAGGCAACAAAGATACATAAACGTATACCGCAATGGAAGTGTACTTCACCATGTTGTCAAAAATCTTATGCAATACATTATACAGTCATATGAAATATATAAGAACTCCATCTCATGAATTCTCAAATGATGTCGAATTTGTAGGAGAAAATGAACAAGATGGTTCACTGAAAAACTCCCAATCTACTCCCAGTTCATACTCAAAAAGAATTTTTGGATCTAGAGATACCCAGCACCAAGAATTATTGGAGCTCTACTAAGCAGACCCACAAATGAAGAAAAGGTACAAATCTAGAAATGAAGGGTTGGCAAAATGTAATCAGAACTTAAAAACAATGAAAGATATACAGGAAACACTGTAATGCAACTGAAGGAATCCGCCTTAACTGAAGTACGACTACATCCTAAAAGAATATCTGAATATTTAAAAATGTAGTTGCTAAAGGAAACATACAGGCTTAGTTTGTACGTGGAAGGCTTCAAGCCTTGACTTCAATACTGCAGCTGTGTCATCTTTCCTTTGAATTAAGGGTTCTCCAGTAACCTTTGTGAAAAGACAAAGCAATCAGGGAGCAGCAGTGCACATAATATTACCAATTAAAAGATATATATGATATCAAACAAATTTACTTAATAGCAGCACAAATATGTCCCACATGAAATCATTGCTAAAGAAGAATATGCTTTTAGTGGAAGCAATAGAAACAATATACAATCTCCTGCTACAAAAACATGTCGATGTATCTATTTATGGACACTTAAACAGGCATAATTGTCAGAAAAGGAAGCAAAAGTGTGTCATGCAAACACTGCCTATCATTTCTTGTCAACAAAAGGTGCATTTTACTCTTCGTACGAGAAACAACCAAAACAAGAAAAATATATCCATAATCACACTACCTATTTAACTATTTGGGAAGAAAACTAAATAAACAGTGGCAAGAAGAAGGTACTCGATGAACCTTTTTTATTTTGAAAGAATGATGGCTCATGTTTTGTTCTTAAAAAACAAGTAAGCAGAGTACTACGATGATCGATGATGAGACAGGGAAATTATGGTAAAGGCGCATATGCTGCAAGCATCAAACAATATATGTACCAAATCTAATAGAAATAATGAAAATGGTAAAAATCTGAGTACCTGACAAATGCAAGCGAGAGCAAGTAATCTGGTATGACTTACATCGTCAAGTCCAGGAGTCTTAGGAGGAGCAAATTTTGTATGGTAAGATCTACCACTTGATGGGTGGATCCAACGACCGGTAATTCGTTCTTCCAGTATTGCATCATCAATTGCAAAATTTAGAACCTTGTCAATCTTAGTACCTTGTTTGGCCAACATTTCGTCAAGCTGCACCATTTTTTAGTAAGAAAAGTGATACAATGATAGAAACTGTCCATTTATATAGACAGCTCTAATAACAAAAAGGAGCTCTTTTATATAGCGGTGCATATTGACCAAGGACCTCACCTTCTGTGCTTGAACAACAGTTCTAGGGAAACCATCAAGGATAAAACCTTTCTGGCATGAAGTTTTCTTCATGGCTTCATCAATAATCCCAACAACCAAGTCATCAGAAACAAGCTCTCCCTAGAAGATAAGGAAAGAAACAAAAGAATCAAGAAACCCATTCCTGCTGGTTATAATTTCTGTTGCTATATGTTTCTTAAAAACTACCTTGTCCATAGCTTCTTTAGCCTTAATCCCAAGTGGAGTTTTAGCAGCCACTGCAGCCCTCAACATATCACCAGTGGCTAAATGGCACAAGCAAAATTCATCCTTAATCAGCGGTGACTGTGTTCCCTTTCCGCAGCCAGGTGGACCTAAAATTTAGTAAAATAAAGGGATGTCAAAATTGTATGTCTTACCTTTTTTTTTTAGAACACGCAGAGATTGTCTTACCATTCTAGAACATCAATATTCAAGCTTTCTGCCCAGATGCCTATTAAACTATCCATAAAAGCATCAAAATTTGACATCACTTTGCCTCTATGGATATCAAGTTGTCAACACTATCCTATCCTCAATAACATATTAGGGTGTAACTGGCATTCTTACAATGCTGTTAACAACACCAGTGTCTCAGTGACACATGCATGAATTAGAACAAGCCATCAATTTGGAGATAGCTAAGAGCAGACGATGACTAGATTCGGTCCACTTAAATTAGGTAGTGCAGAGTGTTTGTAAATTAGCTTTACTTCATGAAGTAAAAGAACAATAGAATAAACCTTCCATAATGATTTGTTTGATGACCAGTAAATTAGAGTAGTGCATTGCTGAAGCAGAGCATTGCGCAACAGAACAAGTTTATTTGAAATTTGTTGTGTCACACAGTTTACATAACCATACAGATCGATTTGGTTTACTAGTGAATATTGAAACAAAGGAGTAATACGTCTATCTCTTTGTTTTTATTCCGAGTGACATTTCCAAACCTTTATGGATACATATAAAGTTGCACCTTTCTGTTTTGGTTATTTTAAAAAGTTTCCACATCAGACAAAAAACCACGAACCGCCCTGTTGTTTTCTGCTCATCCTCAACACATGCCACATGACAAATTTAAAATAACATGTGTAAGAACAAAAAATGCAACCTCCAATTTCAACACATACTACTGAATACGAATAAATTCTATACCTTAAACGCCTGAAATTCCTATTATGCGTCGAACACCGATCATATAAATATTTCTTTTCGCTTGATTTCTGTCACTAATATCCTTCCGTCAAATGGGAAAAACCCCAATCGACTCAATCGCAAGTTGCAAGAACAAACGTAATTTGACCATCAAAAATTGCCGCAGTTTCCAAAGGTGGAAACAACAAGTAAATTTTACAAGATTTCCCTCGAAGCCAAACATTTTTGTTTGCAAAAAACCACGAGGAGAGCGGAAGAAGAAACCCAGATTTGACCCAAAAAAAGAAAGGGAGACAGCTTTGCACGGATCTAACGCAACATCCCCAGCAAGCCACAGCAATCTTTCCCCATCTCCCGACCAGGGCAGCACGCGCCGCCGAACCGGATCCACCAACCAACGAACCAAACCACCGAGAGAGAGAGAGAGAGAGACAGAGGAAGAAGAAAGAGGCGGGCGTTACCGACGAGGATGACGCGCTTGTCGGGCTTGGAGCTGCACTTCATGCGGCGGAGCAGCTCCGTCATCAGCTCCATCGACGGCACGTCCTCCAGGCTCGCCGCCATCTCCGCCGCAACAACTACTGCACTAGCCTTGTTCGTCGACGAACTCGCGTCGCGTGCTCTCCGCGTGCGCCGCTGAAATGGAGGAGTCTCGGTCGGGTCGAGGAGGTTTAGGTGGTGGGGCTTTTTGTTTCGTTTCTGGTGAGACGGTGACAACCAAAGCTCGGCTTGTTCTGTTTCCTTTTTAAGCAGT
Source organism: Oryza glaberrima (assembly GCF_000147395.1). Taxonomy (NCBI): domain Eukaryota; kingdom Viridiplantae; phylum Streptophyta; class Magnoliopsida; order Poales; family Poaceae; genus Oryza; species Oryza glaberrima. The sequence continues at coordinate 6,599,747 of NC_068337.1, read as the reverse complement.
TTTTTTTTTCCAACGAAAAAGACGCTTCTGCCCACGCAAGCACGCACCGCTCTCGGGGAGTGTATGGCAAATAATTTTCTACCCAACAAAAAGACACATTTAAACTCGAACCATTCATTCTCCCTCTTTCATTTTAATATTTAATCTTAACCCTTGATTTATTTACCAATTCTAATCCCACCCCATTTTCCCATTATCCAAACACATCCTCGGTGAATCTCTAACTTCCTCGTTTCCCATTAGAACGCTTTTTAAAGGGTTAAATTGGTGTGTTTTTAAAAAATAATTTATGCATACATTGTTTAAAAAATTCAAATAAATATTTTTTTCAAGTTTATAATTATAAATATCTAAGTAATAATGTGCTAATGAGCTTTCTCGTTTATAATGCGTTTGAAAATCAACCTCCAACTAGAGGATCAAGAAGCCTTAAGGCTGTGCTTTTCTCTTGTTTCCCAACTCATCGTTCTCGTTTTCTATGTGCACGTTTTCCAAACCATTAAATGATATGTTTCCTAAAGAAATTTATGTGAAATTTATTTAAAGAAAATCATATTAATAAACCATCATATTTTTCGTGCGTACTTCACCTCTCGAACTTAGCCTTAGATGGGTGGGCTTAGCTGTCTACGTTTATTTTTCTTAATTGGAAATTGGAATTTTGTGACTGAAATAAGAATTTAGAAATTGGAGTTGTAGTACGAAACATGGTTTGTAATTAACAACCTTCTTTTTTATGTGATATTAATTTTGTTTCTGCACTAGACTACTTATTTATGACAGCATATTTCTCAAACGGTTGAATTGCGTTTCACGAAAAAAATTAATAAAAATTTCTTTTTGAAAAGAAAAATCGTATTGCAGTCTCAGTTGGACTCAAATTTCAATTTGAGCAAGATAGATAACCATGATATTTTGCGAATTTGTATTCATTGCATAGTTCAGCACAATTACCCTGAGGTGGAATAGAATAATCTTTGGGGTTTTCGGTAATAAAGATACTCCAAGAGGCAATTTGATGCTTTGTGACACAAGTCAGTATCACACGAGCCAATAGGAGCCATCAAACCGTTGGCACTGTCTTATGTATTCTAAACATGGTAGTACAAGAGAACGACTTGAAATTCGCTTCCATTGGATTACGTTTTCTCATGTCAGCTTGAGCATTCTTCTTAATTTTCTTGCTTAATTTTCCTGCAAAAACCATGTCCAACGAACACCCCAGTTGATTAACAACAGGGCGTCACCAACCACAGGGTTTGGTGTGTCCACCTAATTAATCTTCCTGCAGCATTGATTTCCACGTGCCGGCTAAATAATCCAGCTTTTGGTTGTTTCAACTCCAAGCGATGTATATAGAATAGTCGCCAGGGGCCCTTCTTCAGTCTCCACGAGTATTTTTTTAAGTAAATTACAAACCAGTTTTGGAGATTTTTTTTTTCACTTTAGGCTAGGCATTGTTGGCAAATATTGTATTTTGGGCCAGGTGGCCTATCTGTAAGTGAGACACAAGGACGGGTGACTATGTCTCATTAATATATGGTTCACCCGATCTAAAGTGTAATTGTAAAAATAGCAAATCCAAAATAAAAAGATGTTTACTTTAAGGTGGTCAAAGTAAATTTTGGTATAAATGTGTGCCATAAACTACAATTTTTTTTGCGTTGGGCTGCTTTCTAATTAAGTTCAAAAAGTGATGATCATATTTCCTTCCCAAAACTGATTTTGAGGGTTATTAGTGAAAGAATTGGATCCAATAAATCCCAAAAGCCCTGCGTTAGTTTTGGAGTTCTCATCCCGTATATTTCGCTATGTGGATTTGAGAGCTAGAGAGTGATCCCCACCGACTCCCTGTCTCCCATTTGCATGCTTCTCCTCTCCTTCCCCGTGTCTCTTCCCTCCTTCCCGTGCAAGCCGTGAAAACGCGCCGAGAGGATCGATGGATCCTTTTCCGTGCGGTCACAGAGAGATTTTTGTTGTTAGTTTAATAAAAAGGGCTCACTTTTAGTTTTGGGATTATATTTAAGCTTTTTCTTAGTTTTTTTACTTACTATTTTCAGTTTAGGAAACAAAAACAAAATTTTTGGGTGAATTATACATATTCTTTTGGTGATGCTCTTAATAAGTTGAAGATCCGTATTTTTTATTTTGTATAATCATTATTTGTGTTCTTTGAGTTAAAAGATTAGGCGTCGTTGCATCGAGAGAATTTTAAGCATTTCAATCACTGAGATTTTAAATAACGGAATAAAATTTCTAAAATCCATTTCTTATGCCCTTATTCAATAGGAAAGCAAACGTGAGCTTCTAGCTTACGTTTTCATTTAAAGTAAATTGCGTTCACGGTATATGAATTTGTGCTGTGAATAAAAATATGTATGTATAATAACTTGTAAATTGACCATTTCGGTGTAGTAACTTGGCTAGTTCATGATATCATGATAGCTTAACGCATGACCGGCCTGGCTAAAGAGACCCACGCAAAGCAAACTTGATCTAATATGGTACACATTAATATCATGATAGCTTAACGTATGACCATGTTTTAAAGATCCCAAGAAAAAGATCAATTAGTTGTCCTACATAACTATATTTTCATGTTCAGAACAGAGACAATTTATTTCATGTCTTGGAAAATTTTGAACCTCTATATAGCTCGTTCAATGTTGTTCAATGTAATATACCAGGATGGTTTATGTCATGCGTTAAGTTAGGACAAGTAACTTTGGGAAAAAAATATTTTAATTTTCATGATCAATCACTCCATTTTCATTGAAAATTTATTTTTGAAAGTTTATTTATTTTCATGGTCGGGTATTTTTAATCGTTTTGTTTCAGAGTCGGTTTAAATTTTATAAATTTCGTGCGAATCATAACTACACATTTTGTCGGTCTAAAATTTGACGTGTAATCAGGGGCGTTCCTACATGTATCTACCCGGTGCTTATCTATTTCTAGGTGTTTTAGGTCATATTAAGCATTATATTACTAAAAAATTAGCCTATAAGCATATCAAGGACCCCTGGTAATTTTTTTCTGGGTTCGCCACTGCGTGTAATAATAGTTACACTGCAACGTGTGCCATGTTAGATCACTTTTGCTTGCATGAATCGTTTTGGTCTAGATTCGCATGGATTAGCCAAGTTATTGTATCGGAATTAGCAATTTTCAAGCTATTATACCCATTCATGCAGCCACCACGCAAGTTCATGTAGCGTGAAGATAATTTACTCTTTCATTTGCTTTGAGAAGTCCAAAGCACTATTTCCTTTTTTTTTTACTACAATTTCCTAAGTCCCTTCAAAATTCCTGGACAATGGAGATAACTTGAAACTACAACATTGCATTCCAAGTTAGGGTTCAATACCTCATGGTACATGACTAACATCTGGTTACATAGAGAGAGGGGAAAACAAACTCTATTTTTTTTTCTCAACCACATTTACATAACAGAACTTGTGTACAAATTAATCAAACTATTAATGCAGGACAATTTTGAAGTGTAGTTATGAACACATAATATATGTTCATTTACCAGGCAACTTTTCTAAACCGGCAAAGGATATCTAAAGCTATACTGCTAAATCATTCTAAGGTTTTGGCTAACAAAATCACTACTTTTATACTTAAAGGCAAAGACGTACAGAGATCTATCACTCCAGTGTAACCAAAGATAATAGAATAAGTACATGATATGGGGGCAAATTCGTACCAAAGATAATAGAATAAGTACATGATATGGGGGCAAATTCGTACCAGACCCAAACTACTTTCTCCACACGCGAAGATCACATCTTACACTTGGACAACCTCAATTAGCATTGTGGAAGATGTTTTATGGGCGATATTCCCCTCCACCAATCAATTTATAGTGCCACAACACAAGCTATATATACTATCTGTTTTCAAAAGATCATATATGACTACATGTTAGAATCATGAAAATACTATAGGTTAATTGAGCTAAGGCCATGGGCGGACACACCATGGGACATAGGGGTACGCTTATACCCCCAAAATTTTTTTTAGAAAGAACCCATCGTATAGCATGCATATTATGGATACATATACTTGAACCAAAAGAGCACTTTGGCATAAAAGCAAGAAATTAATCTTGCCTTGAATTATTAAGTATACATTACTTTTGTGAAATCTACTATCTATATACTACTACTGAATATATATGCTAATAGTTGTATCATATTTAGTTATGTCTCGGTATATTTTTAAACTTTGTACCCCCATCGGAAAATTTCTGCGTCTGCCATTGACTAAGGCCAGTGACGAACAAAAGCTTCGTCTTGTAGTCACTTAAGATCAAGCTCACTATTACGAAATATGGTTATTCACAACCACTAGTCTCAAAGCTTCACTTAATACAATAAGATCTTATTCACCCCGAGACAAGTAATCGAAACCCTCCTCAATTGCTTCCTTCAATACTTTTTCTCTGAGTTTCTTAATCTCATCCAATGTGGCAACTACTGAAGTAGATTGGTTGGCTGGAGTAGATTGCTTTTCCTTGGCAGCACTTCGTTTATGTCTTTTAACCACTTTCTTCACCCCTAATGAAATTTGAAATTAAGGTAGAATTAAAAACTACTATATATACTTTAGGAATGTTATTCCTCCATACATTATATAATATGAATGCTTAGCATGGTTCCTGTCCTGGTTTGGAATAGACTGGAGCTTTTTTCATAGAATATGTTAACGAAATTATTTGTCTAAATTCAAACTTAAATTTGTAATCAGAATCAGTGCAATAACGTTTTGACCAACCTTGTTTGTGTTTTATGCTTATGCAGGGCAGTCTTCAAATCATTTACAGTCACATCAGGTGGTCCATACTTCACAAGATTTTCTGCTATAATATCAACAAGCCTGCACCACACGTACATATTTCATACTCTTTTGGATTACAAAATAAATAGATCTTTGAGACAAGAAAGAATAACAGTTAGTTAATCTTACATTTCTTCACTTAGATTAGCAGTTTTGTTTATCCTCATAACATTCAATCAAGGCCAGCTGAAAAAAAAATACGAGTTATTACATGTATATATATTGCAAAATATAACATCAGCTATACCATAGAAAAACTTTTACTAAGTTCTGACCTTAACATTCAATTAGAGCTGACAAAATTAGCCCCAAACGACAATGTTGATTTCTATATTATCAATTTGGGCACATGTTTGGTCTTATATTGCATTTGGTAACGTGTGAATAGCGTCAGGAGAGAGACACAAACCCACTAAAACTACTAACAAATTGAGGATATGCGTGCAATAATAGAGAAACAAAAGGCAACAAATGCAGTCACAAGCGAAGATCATGACAAGTTAAATAAGCACACACGCATAAAGTTTTGTGGTAGCATTAAATTTACATCACTTAGCCACGAAACAAAGGGGTACAGTTCACCGTGCAGTTTGAGTGTTCTAGTTGCATCACTTGCAATAAAAATTAATTGATGTTGCTGGGATGCAAACGCACTAGGTATCCAAATACCCACAGTTCTACACAACACACACGAGAAACGTACATCCAATATTTACAATAATCATAAGATTGCCTACTTTCTATTTTAGTACAACCATGGCATGCATATAGTTTATAGGCATAACTGATCACACATAACCCATGAAGTAGGGCTGTCAACGAGCCGAGTTCGAGCAAGATCACCTGCCTAGGCTCGAGCTCGATACAAGCTCGAGCCGAGCCTATAAAATGTTTGAGCTTTCAAACAGACTCAGTTTGAGCTCGATCAAGTTTGAGCTTGACTACTAAGCTTGATTTGTAAGTACAACATTGTATATTTCAAGATAATCTTTAAAAAAACAATAATTTCTAACTCATCATATTAATAGAAGAAGAAAAAGAATAAAATAAATATATAACACCAATATAAGACATACAAGTAACATATTTAATATCCTAATTTATTAAATAACAATAAAAAACATATATTATTGGGATCGTTGGAAGCTCAAGCTCGGCTCGACAAAGCTCGCGAGCTTTGGGAGAGGCTCAGGCTCGGTTCGTTTGAAGCTCGAGCTAAACGAGTGATTATTGAACCTAGGACCTAGGACGAGTCGAGCTCGAGCAGCTTACGAGCCTCGAGCTTTTTTTGATAGCCTACCATGAAGAAAGCTACCATGAACCACTTAACGCATAAATAGCAAGAACCATGATCTGAACATACTCAATCACATAGATATGTAATGAAAACAAATAAACAAAGCGAACAATCCATTCATCTCACACAATTTAATTAGTTTGTTATGCACTTGCATTAACATTATCAGTAACTCACGGGTGGCATAAAAAATCCTCAACTCCTAAAATAACAAAATTACACTCAAATTCTCAATAACGAAAGACTTTGAGTGTTAAATTTTATCCACCAATTTACCGATTAAGGTCTAAGCCTGAAATCAGGAATTTATAATAACCCGTCAAAAACATGTCCTCGCTGTTTTATTCATAACACTTGAACTGCTAAACCAAATTTAGCAAAAAAAAAAAACATATAGAACATCTACAGAAAATTATCTACAACTTTCCTATCCATCAAAAGTTATAATTTAGCCTCTATCATTAACAGATTTGTGCCATGTAGGGCCAGTTTTTGTTGTATCATTATTGACAGATTT